>NC_064417.1:5627500-5930000 GCF_023375975.1 Astyanax mexicanus
TATATTTTCTGATCTGAATTTATAAAAGAAATACGTTTTTGAGTACATTTAATTTTAAGAATATCATATTTTGCTGGAATTATAGTACGGTTGAGAATAAAGGATTAAATCCAATACTTGATTATTTAATAAAACTAATAGTTCATTGTTCTTTGAAGGGTGTACTTTTATTTGCATTATTATTATTGTTTGTTTACATACACAAGTGAACCTTATGCAATAGGTTGTAGGCGCACATGCAATTATAAATGCATCAACAACAAAGCCTTAATACACACATAATGAAAAATGAAATGTTAAAAAAGGTTTACTGCTCTATAAAACGATATTAATGCATTAATATGATATTTTATTTTGTACCATTACAACAGTGGCTTTAGATTGTCTTAGAATTACAGTTATATTTTTTATTGCAATTAAATGTAATTAAATGGCATAATATTCTTCTGGTTTCATCGATGACATTCTTTTGACATTTCTGAGGCCAAAATGAATACCACAGCCAAAACTGGTTCCAATCAGGCCTCACATGGGCATTATATGTGTGCTGGAAATATGTCTTTGAATGTAAACACACAATACACATATTACACACACACACACACACACACACACACACACACACCACTCATACAGAGGCTACACAAACCAATGCCCTCTTATTTACTCCAATAGTTTTTTTTTAGCTTCTGTCTCTCATTATTATTCATTATAATGCAGGACAGTACTCAGCTCCACTGGCAGCTCGTGAAGAAGCAAGTGGGCTTAAACCGCGTTTAAGAGGGATAATAGAAGGCTTAAGACACATTCATCCAGTACAGAAAGGCCTAAAATAATCAGGGCAATTACATAACCAGACCAGCACAGACGTGTGTCATAAGGAGAGCGCTTTCAGAGTCCTCCACACGAGGGCGCCGTTTCACCGTTTTTCAAGAGGCCGTGTAATTAAGAGACCACAAGGGGAAAGAATGCCTGGAAAAAGCATTATAATTCATTAAACAGTATATCCTATTATGGGCACTTATTATATTATATTTCCTCCCCCTAAGGTCAGCTTATGGATGTTATATAATACAGTTGTGCATCTTTTTACCCCTAAACTATAATACAATTCATAACTCAACTTCACATTATCATTTTTCAACCCCTTATAATAAAACAGCTTTTAACCAATTTTATAGTAGCCATAAAAAGCTAATTTTTGCCTAAGTTGATGATCCTTCTGTTGAGCTTAGGATATTTATTTTATTTTTTTATATTAAAAACACACACAAACACACATGCACTACCCTGGTTGGTGAATGGATCATTTGAAAGTAGCACTGACTTTAGACTTGATAATAAAACACAGTGGATCAACACCAGCAGATGACAGACATGTCTCTCCAAACCATCACTGATCATCAGTACATTTTACATTTCATTTAGAAAATTTCAAGGGAGCAGAGTCTGGAGGAAGAGTGGAGACACACAGTTCAAGCTGCTCGAGGTCTAGTGTGAAGTTTCCACCAATCAGTGATGGTTTGGAGAGACATGTCATCTGCTGGTGTTGATCCACTGTGTTTTCTCATTAAATCTTACAGCACTTCATGCTGTCCTCTGCTGACAACTTTTACGGACATGCAGATTTCATTTTCCAGCAGGACTTTGCACACTTCCCACACTGCCAAAAGTACCAATTGGTCTTACACAATATTTAAATTTTTTGAGACACTGATATTCTGTTTTACATTGGCTGTAAGCCATAATCAACAATAAAAGAAATAACAGCTTAAATTAGATCACTCTGTGTGAAATACATCTATATAATATGAGTTACACATTTTGAACTGAATTACTCAAAAAATGTTATTCTATTTTCTTTTTTTTAGATGCATTAGTATTTTTCTCAGCACCTCCAGGAACTCCTTTCTTCAAGACGCTGAGAAAAGTATTTCAGATGAATCTCCCTCATGAAGACACTGAGATTAAAATACCAAGAGTGTGCAGATCTGTCCTCAAAGATACATGTGCTGCTTAGAAGAATCTAAAGTGGAAAATATATTCTGATTTGTTTAAAACTTTTTGTTTGCAGAATAATTCTGCATTTTTTCCTTTCATAGACATATAAACACATAGACACCCCATAGCATAGCAGCTGGTGCCAGGAGGCAGGCTGAGGAATCTATGTATGTATATATAAGTCTATGACGTTATCAATGAAAATATGGCGGCGCACAGAGCTGAATCTAGCGTTACGGGATGTAAACAGTAATTTTTACTAAGGTTCTTCTTACTTTTTAAGTCATTAATGCCTCATTTTAAATGTCAGGGCTCTTCGGATTCTAGCAAGGAGGTTTGGAGGTACCTTGAGCTGGATAATGGTGGAAAAAATCATTTATCAGGGCAAATTATGCCCCAAGTCACTCAGTCTGAAGGGTGTTTGGACAAACTGTGGGGGAACGGAGGTGTGCTATTCATCAAAGGTAAGTACTTTTTTATCATGTTTTACTAAACCAAAAGTCCATTTTACACTGTAGTACTATTTGCCCTGTTGTTAAAAAAATGTCATAAGCAAAGCATCAGACAAATATTATTTTTACACTTTTTGCCAAAACCAAAAGGCTCTTTTTACCTGTGGATTTGGGGGGTAAACTGCTGAACTTAAGACTGAGCTAGCTAATAGAAATGATTTCCCACAGTTTGTGAAATACACATCTACTACCAACCATTAGAGGAGTCACATGATTAAATCAGTTTACAAATAGACCATTGTTCTGTCTGCCATTTGAGCCAGTATATTTATTTTGGTATGTTTAGAGACAATTAATAGTGAGCACATCAGAGCCCCCAGTTTAAAAGGCTTATAACTGGAGTTCAAAAGCTTGATGTTGTTCTGTGTTGAAAAAATTACATTAAAAAATTCAGAATAAAAATTATATAACATTTATAATTTATGATTTTGCTTAAATGCTCCATATGAACCATTTTTCATTTTGGACTTACTTGGGAGTGCCCTCTAGTGTTTACCAAATCTGGAACACATTTTTAAAAGCATAATATGCTCTCAAAAAATTATCTGGTATTGTTATAAAGTTACCTTTATCTTTCTTATCTTTGCTGACAGTTAATAGGTTGTGTGAAATTCAACATTTTGATTAAGATACCATTACTCAAAGTGAGCTCGATAAGAGTTTAGCAGATCATTAAACAGTGTATAAATGTTGAATATATATGCAGAGTAACTGTTCAGAGGAAAACTATGCAATAACACCATTTACCTTTTTGTTTGGGCACCTATTCCGTAGCCATAGGGATGATGTTAAAATTTCAGTTTAGCATCCATTGCTCTCTATACAGATATAATGAGAAATGAAGCAGAAAGACACACAGCACATGCCTGCAGCAATATATATTTTAATTCAAAGTGAATTTCGACAATACACCATAATTTCTTTCATTTGACACTCACCAAATAGTCACCAGGAAAACCCGCTTTTTTGTGACAAAGTACATAAGGCTTGGTCACATATAAATCACTGAGAACTAGAGAGAAATAACGACCGAAAACTGTAAGAGACATTACACCTTAAGAAAAAGAAAGAAAAAAAAGAAAGGAAAAACAAAACGTTTCCAAGTCCTCATATACTGAATATTGCACAGTGCAATGGCTACATGGCAAACTAATGTAGCATTAAAAATAAATCAGAAGCAAACGAAAATCGAAAGCCACAAAAATCTACACATATTAAAACAGTAACAGTTCATATTTCATAAATCAAGTCTATTTTAATCTGAAGTCTATTATCTGATAAATTGCAGTGAGATCTCTACTAAACTTCTAATAAAATATAATCTGCAGGTAAAGTTAATAGTTCTAAAGCAATCAAACCCAAACCAGAGGGGAGAAACTGTCATACAGTAGCACAAATGACAAAGACCCTGAATTTCTGTACACACAAATCTCTATAAGAAAACAATATATAAATCAGTCAAATCAAAGAAAAGACAAATAACACACAAATTAAAACAAGCCAGAACCAACTCAGACGAGATATATTGTTTGGTATAATAATTATAACACAATACAGTCCAATACATTTTATTTTGTTTTTTTTTTACAGATAGAATAATTTGATTGGTTAAATTCCTCTATGGTCGCCAACAATATGTATTTGTATCTGCTGGATTTCAGGTTATCTCCAGTTGGGTTTGGTTGATCTGGTCAAAAGACAAACTTTCAAAAGATTTAATCATCTGATGCAATGCATACAACTGTACAATATATCCATGTACTTCGTTTTGTACTTGTCTCTAGTGCTACATGCTTAATAATAGTTTTTATCTACAAGTAAAAAAGTGAAATGAGGGATTTTCGGCACCAGAACCACTTTTTTTGCCTTGTTTTAGTTTCTTTGTATTTTTGGACCAAATCTGCAACTGCATGACGTTTTTTAAAGCGATTAACATTAGTGCCCCGTGTGAAGAGAGAGAGAGAAAGAGAGAGAGGGCGCAGTTCATTTCGGTGCCTTTAAAAGTGACGGGACTTGGTGATCAACTGTACGCTGATGTTTACAATCACAGTGTATGCATGTAAAGCTTCCCAAATGAGACAGAAAGAGGACCATGGTTAGAATAATGGTAATGATCCCTGATAGCATTTCATTATTGGAGTTCTGTAGTTTTTAGATTACCTATTTAAAAGAAAAACACACACGTGCACACACACACACACACACGTAAACAACCAAAAGCAATTTAAATATGTTTTTTTTTCTCACTTTCATTTAGAGATTTCAAACAAAAGAGGAGAAAAGAGAAATCTCATGTGAATGTGACTTAATTTGGGGAGGGAGGGACTGCATTGCATGTTTGGCTCATTACTGCCATTAAGTGACACTGCAACACTACCAAAGACCAATAACAAAAACAAACCCCCACACCAAACACAGACACACAAATCTATTGGAAGCCAGTGCATAATAGATTTCACAACACTAAGGAGAGGTCCAGAGAATCAAATACATACAAACTTATTGTCGCTCTCACACAAAAACAAAATCTTGTATCTCCAAAATGATAACTTCATAGGAGAAGGAAACAATCTTAACTTGTTAAAAACATTAATTTAAATGAAGTTTAAATTATTTTTTAAAGAAACTGCTAAACTTACATTGTGGCAAAAATTATAAATCCAAAATGAAAATACAAGATTTTTTCCATGATAGCAACAGATTTACACCATACGCATACAGTACTGTACGGATGTTTTAGGTACCTGTGTGAATTAGAACTGATAAAGCTGCTTATCTGGGCAGCAAGTGTTTATTAACTCTACAAAACACTATTAATAAAATAAACACCAATAATATTAATACAACATTTGTGTATTTTTATCACTGTGTTCATTAAAAAAAAATTAATCAGTAAATCATTGTTTAATGATGGTGAATCAGGCGAGTTTGTAAAGGAATTGAACACATCCACATACTGGAAGTCTGGAACCAAGCTTTGTTCTTTAATCTAGCTCACAAGATCTTAAATACTTTCTTCAAAATGAGAAATTCGTGTTGCTTGTAACTGTATTCATGTTTACCTGTATCTGTTCTAATGTGATCTGGAGTTTTTACAGTAAAATCTCTCTTACTGCCGAGATAAACAACATAATTCGGTGCCTAAAACCTCTGTACAGTACTGTGTGTTAGTCCTATGAGGGATAAAGTGGCAATACTTATAATAATAATAATAATAATAATAATAATAATAATTACAGCATCCACTGCATTTAATCCTGAAATAAGACTCAACATCTCTTATGCAACAAACCAATGTGTAGTTTGGGATAAAAAAGGGAGAAATAGATCACATAGGAAAACAGCGGGTGTGTGTGTGTGGTTTTTGTATGTGTGTGCGTGCGCGTGTGTGTGGTTTGTGTGCGTGTGTGTGTGTTTGTAGGACATAAAGGTTTGAAGCACATCTGAAAGGCACTAGTTAAGCACTGCTCTCATTACAGAGCAGGAAAACGTATGACGTGTGAATATTTTCACACTAATAAACATCAAAATGATCGAGGGCAATCAGAAGGTGGCCTTTTATCTTCTTTGCTGGCCATCCAACAGTCTTCATCATTTGGGAATTCACTCATGATGTCTCCAACAGTTACTTGTGTCTTATTATTTTTCCTCACGTCATTCCTCAAGTTTGCCGAATTAGTACACCCGACAAAGTGATCTATAAACATTGATTCTTTGTATAAGACAAGAAAATGTGGAAAAAAAAAACAAAACGAAACAATAAATGATTACGGATAATGTCTAAAGCACTGCAATTTATCAAAACAAGATGAAAAGCACAGGAGCTAGCCTGAAAAATACACCACGTACATCCTCAGCTCACCCAAACAACATCAACATGAAATGTTGATGACAAAAAGAAATAATAATAATAAAAAAAATAAAAAAAAACAATAATGTAGATTTTATCTAAACGGTACACTTATGTAATCGCAAGTCAATCTGTAACGGCCACAAGTTAGTTAAATCTATCCTGCAAGCTACGTCTTAACAAAACGCTAATATCGATACGCACTCCGATACACCAATATGCATTTAATATGCAATGATGAGCCCCAAGATTACGATAACAATACATTTCATTCACAAATACAAAGAGGGGGAAAGAAAAACTTATTAAAATAAAAAAAAAAATAAGAAAGAAAGAAAGTAAGAGAGAGAGAACACCCCAAAACACAACAAACCAAAACTTCCATAACTTCCATAAGCAATACAGTAGTTACAATGACACTTCAAACTGAAAAGCAAAATATACATAGGCATTAAAATGCTTGCTTTAGATGCCGGTCAGTAGAGTAAAACCAAAAGGGAAAAACAAAAATCAACGCACACCTCACGTCTATATTAACGTCATCAGACACGTACAAAAACAAGAAGGCTAAGAACAAAGTTAAATCACTTGAACCTCACAGCTATTATGAAGTGGCAATCAGTGAATAGCAGCTTATCTATGGTACATTCAAGAATAAATGAAACCAATCATTGCCAAAAAAGCTAAACATCAACCTCAACCTTTATATATAGTATATACTTTTTTCTGTGTTTGTTTAATACATCCCCAACTACAATATGCTCAAGGTCTATGAACAGTAGCTACTTCGCTTAAGAAATCAAAGACTGTCTTTGGTGTAGCAAAAGCAATTATATCTTTATAATGCTAGCAAAGAAATAAATGCACCTACAAACTTGATGCGGACACAAGAAAAAGCACACAGAAATCGAACATTATCATTTCTCCCTGACGGAATGTATCAAATTAAAACAGCCAGCATCGAAAAGCTCATTGATCAAACAATTTAATACAAAATGAAGGAGAATGAAAGGGATATGAATCTCGTCACATGCTTAGATGAAGGAGAGGGGGGTGGGAAAATAATTGCACACAAACCAACTCAACACGCACCTCGGAAAGCACTAAAAATACTCCAGCAATGACAGATCGATCAATAGATAGATATATAGATAGCTGGGACAATGAATACTGAAAGTTCTGAAGAAGCTAACGTGAAACCATAAAACCATGAAAAAAATGGATTTAAAGAGCTATCTGCAGATTAATGCCAATACCAAAACACACATCTAATTCTTTTAAAATAAAAACTCACTAATTAATAAGAATAGAGGAAATAAAGCAATAAAATACACCCAAAAACTTAGGATTGTATTGCAGTTGTTAAACAGTGTAAATACTGTTAGTATTAAGTGATTATCAAATTATGAAATTATTCTGAAACTTTTCTTCTGTACAGTTCATACGGGGAGAGCCTCTGCTACAGCAAAGAAAGCGTGCCTGCAATCCTGTAAAAGTTCAATTCTGCTACCTCCTTCTATAACAGACGCGAAACAGACACTAAACAAAGTCAACCATGCATCACTCTCTCTAAACCATCTGACAAACTAAAATTCATGAACCAGTGATGCATGAACATACCATATCAAACAATACCCTACTATACTATACTATATCATACCATAGACTGAGGACTCAGGGCTGTTTCAATTCATACAAAACAAAACAAACAGGAGGCAAAATTGTGAGAATATAGATGGATATCGAACTCCCGCTGTCTCATTGTCCATCACAGAAACCAGAAGTCTTCTTTACTGAGTTGAAGGAGGACAGGGAAGGAACAGAAGAGGAGGGAGGAACTGAGGTGAAGACTGGGATGTTTCAGGTTTTAAGTATCAGGTGTGATGTTGGGATGAGTCCAGGTTACAGCCTTTGATTAGTAGGAGTCCTCTGGAGTCCTGTGCACAATCCAGACAATCCGAGCCGGATGCTGTTTTTAATTTTTTTTGGGTTCAGATGACGAACACAAACAGACACGGCGCATTCTTATGCTAATCTTAATGCTAAGCCACTCTGCAACAAGGGCGAAATACAAAGAAAGACTGTGATGCAATCATTTTTGCACGACACAGACGACTACCGAAACTACCGAAAAATGTAATCCGTCAAAAAGGACAGCCCTAATCACAAAGAACAACTTTTGAGACTTCAAGTGCTGCAGTCCAGTTCAATTCATGCGAATGCAAGGGGAATCGCACCTTGCACAGACATGGATTTCTTTTTAAGGCACTTTTTATGTTGTGGAATCAGGTCAGGTTACGATGCGGCACTCTTAACACACCGGAGAGAGAAAGAGCGAAATCCTTCCCTTCCCTTGCTTTGCTTTTGTTTCCCCCCATGCAGAGACATGCAGAGCGAGCGTAGTAACCTTATTAAACATGTGACCACAGAGTTAACACTGGAGGAAAGAGGGGGGTGCGAGCCTACTACAAAAATACAGACGCGGAAAAAACACCAGTACACCACAAGGGGGAGCCGTGTGCACGCAAGAGTGTGGGCCCTACCACTGGATACTGGGATGGCTTCACCAGAAAGTCAGTCAAATATATCTAGCACACGTTAGAGAAGGCAATATAGAAAAAATAGCTATTTCTCACACACACACCCACCCACCCAAATGTGTGCGCGTTTGTGAGCGTGTGTGTGTATACATATACATATATCAGTGGCGGCTGCACATGCTCCTCGGGCTCCGGCAGCTCAGATGTACGGGTACTGGGGGAGTTTGGTGGGGCTGAGGGGGAACCCTGCGTAAGCGGGTGAGGCTACGTACGAATGCGGTTGGAACAGGGCCTTGAAGTGCGCGGGTGGGTGCAGGGTGGGCGACGGCAGTAGGCGTGGGTCGATGCCCACGCTGAGGCCCTGCGGCACCAGGCTGTAGGCGGGCTGCAGGACAGGACGTGGGGGCTGGGGGGGAGCCGGGCAGGGTGAGGGGAGCAGGTGGGCCACGGGTGGGCCGGAGGGTGGGTAGGACAGAAGGGCGGTTGGGTGCGGAGGGCCGGCAGAGTGTGTGGGGCTGCCATGGGGCTGCAGCGGTGGGAAGGGGTGGGCGTGAACTGTGGGGGGGATGAAGGCTTGCGGACGGCGCGGTGGCTGACTGTAGTTGCCGTTCCACTCCTTGTGACAGGAGGCGTAGTGCTGGACCTACGAGATGCACAGAGAGACAAGAGAGAAAACGTAGAAGATTAGAAAACAAAAACTTCAGTGAAAAAAGTTCAAAGACAAATTACATAATCAAGACAAAAGCATAAACAAACAGTGGATTTTAGTGCAAATTTCAATCAAATCCTGCCATCCTGTCTTTTTTAAGGATGCATCAGTTCTTTAAAAAGCTCTAGCAATGTTTTTTTCAAGGGACTGTAAGGGCCCTTCTATTTGCATCCGTTTTTGTCTCGTTAGTTTATGGTGGATTTTTTTTTAAAAACATTATTCTGTTGCTGCAACTATTCCAAAAAAATAAATATGTGCACTCAACATAGAATATAATTATATAAATATAATTGAGCAAAAAAACTGATCATGCATGGCACTGGCATCAGGCATGTTGAGATTCAAGAGTTTAATATTTGCAGTTCAATAAAAGGTAATACAATTGGAAATTGAGTGAAGACTTAATTTCTGTTAATTTCTTACTCTGCAGTGATGGAAAGAAAGAAAGAAAGAATGAAAGAATGAAAGAAAGAAGAGAACAAACCTGGCCAAAGCCCAGCGGCTGCTGCTGGAATGTGGAGTTGATCTTCTGCTGGCGGGGCAGAGTTGGGGTGGAGTGCAGGCTCAGCCGTCCTGGGCCGCAGCGCCCGCGAGACTGGCATGATGACTCTAAGACTAAATAGAAAGATAGAGAGATGGAGAAAAAAAATAAATAAATAAATAAAAATAATAACTAATCAATGGACAAACAATAAGCTTAATACTAACAGAAGAAACTGGAGAGGGGAAGGCACAACCGAAGTAAACTGGTAATAGACAACAAATCCTCTGACAGCTTTAAAGAAATTTCATTTTTGCATATTAAAATATTTCCTGACTCTTTCACAGTTCCTACACAGAGGAACTCGCACAGAGTCAGCAAATATTAATAAAAAAAAATGATCTTAACAGAATGATTCTGTACCAAATTTCACCTGACAACAATCAACAATCTTTATTTCAAGATTTTAAGATTTCAAGATTAAAAAAGGCCTGAAATATCATCAGACTGTACATACACTCTCCAGCCTAAACAGCCGACCACAAACTGTCCAGGTCACAAACCACAAGAGCACGTCAGAAGAGACAAACACATTGTTTGTCTGATAGCATGCATGACCCGAGTGTGAACAACAGGAGAAATCTGCTCTCTGAGAGAGGAGCGTGTTTCAGAAAGGGCAACCGGCACACACTGACTGGAACGGAGAGAGGGATAAGAACAGAGAGCTGGAGATACGAGGGAAGGAGATGAGCAGTGAGAAGCACAAACCCAAAGGCTTTTCACTCAATGCTGGGATGCAGCGCACACGACACAGGGGTCACAGTGCACGCAATACCCATAATCACCTGTGATAGCCTCTGTGGTAACTTCCTGCCTCTCCCCTATGACCTGCAAAGCAGACATTTGAGCTGTGACCACATGCACACTCTCAGACGCACTGCTGCAGCACCACACAGCAGAAAAGAGCATCTGGGTTGAAAGCTCATTGTAACCACATAGAAACTGGACTGAAGTGGAAACAACACAGTATTTCCATAACACTGTTTTAATACTATAATTTTTGTTTAAAATAAAATAAATATAGGGGCTAAGCTGGTATGATTATGTAAGTGGTATCTGGACCAGTGAATGCTTAATGGGACAGTACTTGAAGTGCTTATGGGGAGGGTATGTGGGTTGGCGAGTGTTAAATAGGGAGGGTACTAGACTGGTAGGCAGCATCTGCACTGTTAAGTGTTTAAAGACGTTTATCAGGTCTGGTAATTGTAAATTGAGATGGTCTTTGATCAAGTGATTGCTTATGGTGAAGTTACCTGGTCTAGTGAGCAGTTTTGGGGTGGTATCTAGATTGGTGGGTCACACGGTGTGGGTATGTGGGCTTGAGAGCATTTAAAAGGAATGTGTCTGCTGTTCTGAGAAGGTGCTGGTGAGCATCTACTGGAAAAGTACCTGTGCTGGTGTGGTGGTATTCTCCACTGGGTTGCTGGTGAATGTGTTGCTGATAGTTGTTATTGTTGATCACTCTCAGGGGAGGTACCACCATGGTCCTCACGGCAGGCTTGTTCAGCTCTGCTTGCGGTTCAGTTCTCTGTACTTGGGCCTCCTGGTTCTGGTTGTTGTTAATGAACAGTCTCTCCGGGAATGGGCTGTTGTTTGGCCCCAGAGATGTGTCCGATGCTGGGGAACCATCAATGGTGTCACAGCCGCTCTCATGACCGTCGTCCTCAGACATGCTGCAGACATAAAAGATATGGTTAGAACATATATTTTTTTTTAAGACAAAAGCACTATCTGGACAGGATTAGATTTTCAGGGGGACGTCTGTGAAAAATATTTCACACTTTTACGCGGTGATAAAACTCTTGCTTCCGCACTGAAATGGAAAAAACAGGAGGACCAGTGAGTTTGTAGGCTTTCTTGACCATTTCCACTCTCCACTTGTGTTTACGTGGATCTCAAAGGATCTCAAAGTTTCAAATCTCAAAGCCAAAGTGTAATTAAGGTGCGCGGCAGTGGACAGATTGCTATTTTATTAAAGGCAAAAGATGTGCTCGGAGATGTGCGTCCGGACAGGACTAAAATTACCGGAGGACCACAGAGTTCAGCGAAAAACAGTAGGTAATTCTGCTGTAATTTTCTCAGAGGACATCTAAGAAAAACACGTACGTAGTCAAACCAGACGAGAAAAAAATAAAATAAAAATCACAAAGGACCCCCCCATAAAAAATTAGCCCAGGACACCCTGAGAAACTAATCCCGTCCGGATAGGGCTAAAGTGATCATATTAATGCACTTAATGTCGTGTGTGACCTAAAGCAAGTGGTGTGTATGTGTTACCTGTTTGGTCTCTTGCAGGGTGATGGGCTGGACTGAGCTGATGCTGAAGAACTGGTGCTCAGGCTGCTGTCTGGGCTGCTGAGAGAACATACGCGCTCCATATTGAGAGATCCTTTACATGCCTCACACTCTGGACTGCCCTTGCACCTGCAGAGAGAGAGACACACACACACACACACATTATTATTTATAAACTAAATGGCTAAAAAAAAAAAAGTGTTTCTGTGCTAAAGTTTGTTGGGGTCAAATAAATCTACAACATCTACAACAATGACAATGTTTTTGTTGAACTCACGTGTGGGGTGAACATCTCTGTGTCACTTCCTCCTCTTCATCTGTGTCGCTGCTTATGCTAATGGCGCTGACTGCCGGGCTTGGAGATTCACCAATAACTATGGATTCCCGCTGCTGATTAGATACTGAAAGCTGCTCATCAGAACGCTTCCCTGCTTTACAGCAGCTCACGTCCTCCGTCTCCTCTATCCGCTCTGGTTCCTGTGCTGCCCGAGGCTCCACCTCCCTTCCCCGAGGACAATGCCCCGCCGCCACTGGGTTCCGCAGCCTGTCCCGGGTCTTTGGCGAGAGACACACTGAGTGCTGTGTGTCAGTATAATGTGAAACATTCACACTCCTGAAAAACAAAACATATTCAACCCTTATATTCAGAACAAGGCAACCAATAGCTCACTCTCATTCTCAGAATTAATGTTTGAAATGTAAGTTATGGCTGTGCTGGTGGACTGCTCACCTGTTATGACTGGGCTTGCTGATCTTACTGGGTGCAGTCTGGGGCCACACGACATGAGCGATGCCGATGTTTATGGACTGGTGCGCTGACACAGCCATTTGATTGGGCATGAGTGGTTGGGGGATCATGGAACCGTAATGACTGCTATGTGGGCGCACTTTTCTACAGACAAAAACAAAAACAAAGAAACACCATCAGCAGGTCACTAGAACTGAACAACAGGGATTTTGGATGTGCAAAACTAAGTCTTAAGTGTTAAAGTTCTGTCAGTTGTAGCATTAAACAGGGTTTCCTTCAGTTTGGCTAAATGCCACGTTAAATGTATACACTGAAAACAGCCTGTGTCCCGAACAGCACACTACCACACTACAGTCCATTAAAACTAGTTAACAACAATAAGAAGTGTTCAATAGTGAATAAAATATACAGTAGAGGTGGGATTTGCAACACCCTTATCTGTTGCTTCAATGACTTAAAACAATGATGTAAAACAGAGGTTACCTGTTACAGGTTACAATAAATAAAGAGCTAGGTTAACACAGTTAGTAATCCACGAATGCATCAACTTTCTTCGTGTACTTTACACTTCACACTGAGAGACATAACTGTAATGCTCAGGATTTGATCATAGTGGATTCATTCTAGCTATGAAAGACGTTACATCTTACAGTTTGATACAACAGTCTGATATCTGGCTGATCAAGCAGAAAAAGCAGCAGGGCAAGCACTACTGTACATTACCCCATCAACCACCATTAGTATGATCAAGAATCAAGAAAGTTGATGGATTCATGAATTACTGACTGGTACATTCAGTAACACAGAAACTGTAGAAATACTGTAAACCTCATGTACACTAAAGGCTAAGATGGAGCGTCTTACCCCCAGTCCCCTCTCCTCTGTGGGACAGTGTCTGAGGGAAGTGTAGTTGTGGGAGGGGCCACTTGCTGCCACGCTGGGACCAGGATCTGTGGAGTTCTGTTGGACCACGGCTGCTGTGAAGACACAGAACACAAAAACAGAAATCAGAAAAAGAATTGCTCACCGGGATTTGGGTCCGATCACATATTTTTTTTAAATCTGTTAGAAAAGATCTGGATCACTGATTTATATATATATAAAAAAGGTACGTTACTTTGTTACTCTAGCTGCATGCATGTAGTGAGAATGCTCTCGCTATCGCATTAAGGCTCTCAATCACTCTCTCACACATGCTTGCTCACACATGCACACACGTTTGCAATACTGCAATATTTGCAGCTACACTATGCCTTCTATTAAAGTGCTTAAACTCAGCAACCCACTCTTTACAAAAATCAATCATAATCTTACTTATAATTAATGGCTTGGACTGTCCAGCTTAGGACTGTGCTTCACCTTTATGTTTAGGAGAAACTGACTGTGGTTACAAAGGATGCAGTACCTGTGCTATGACTCCAGGTCGCAGGGGTAAGGGCTGGATGGCTGGGGCTTGGGTCACCAGTGATAGAGTGTTCTCCATCCGGACAGAATAGCCCGAGGGCTGGGTTGGGTTCGACCCAATTCCTGCACAGAATTTTATTTGCATAAGTATTTATCTTCAATACAAAAACACTGAATATACAGAATGTATATTATATATGTAGTTTTGTAGAAACAGAAAAGAGCACCATATTTGGGGGCAGCACCTTGAATAGTCTGGGGGCAAAGAATGAGTGCTTGTTGAAAAGAGTCTGTGCAGCCAAACTGACCACTTCCGGTCTGGAGGGGAATGCCAGGATGCACCACGGGTGGAGCAGGTGGGGGCAGAGCCTAAAGAGAGGCAGGGAAACAGAAGAGGTTAACACAGGTTAGGTTACAGCGTCAATAGGAGTTTCCAGGTAATAAAGCCAAAGGAACAGAGTGATACAGCCAAGGCTGGCAGTAATGGAGGCCAATATCAATCATGAAGATTTATGTCAATATTTACATAAGCAAGTCACACATTAACAGGAACTCACACACACTGTAAACCTCTGCAGAAGTAGATTATCAGTGCATGTAATAAGCCTGGACCAGAAGAGTCTGCATTAAGCAGAACTAAACCAAAGTTCAGTAAAGGTAACTGTAAATCTGTGTGCTACCTGTGAGTGCATGGAGTGCATTTTGTTGAAGGCAACAGTGATGTTGGGGGCACTGGATAGGGTTACTGGTTTCATGAGAGGGGGCGGAGCCTTGTTACGGTTGACTGTGTCGTACGTGCTGCCCCTGGAGTGACAGACATCCATGATGTGGAAACAAGACTGCACACTGTGGAAGAGAGAATGGACAAATTCTAAATTCAGCCTGCAGGAGAAACTGGATCTAGTAAAAAAAAAAAAAAAAAAAAAATTCTATTTCTGTCCACATATGGACCCTCAGGGTTTAAGGTTAAAAAATAAATAAAAATAAAAGTGGGTGGTAGGATCCAAATCTGAAAGCTATAAACACATACTGGTTGCTGTGGGGGAAGTCCAGTAAATGCTGCATAGTGACAAAAGGGTGGTTGAGGGCGTCCAAGGGGGCGATCCGCTGTTCAGCGTCGATTAGCAACATCATCTTCAGGAGATCCACAAACTCCCGCCTGTCTGCTTTCTCTGCCAGCTGGTCACAGCCTTCCATATTCAGCACCAGATTCACCTGAAGGACACACAGTGGACTAAATATCATATTTGTTCCCGACACCATCTCTACTTAGTCTGTTAATATACTAAAAACGAACCTATGTGGAAATCATCCTGCATGATTTGGAAACCATTTATTCTGGCACTCATGGTGTTGAAGCATTTGCGAAACTGATGTTTGATGACAGTAAAAAATAACGGATTTTCAAATATTGATTAATAGCATGTTTTATTTCTATGGTGCTGACGTGAGAAGGACTACACACGCTGAGGTCAATGGTTGCTGTTTCAGTAATATCTTACATGGCCAATGTCGTCCAGACAGCTGAAGATGTACTTCCTGGCCTCCTTCGATTTCATTCCAGTCTCCGTCTCATGCTCCTCTGTTGTCTGTAGAAACCCAATATGTAACAAGATGAGTTCAGAATCATTACAGCAGCCATAGAGCTACAATTAGCTACACTCTGGTGCTCTAACTGATGACCATTCTGGATTACTTCACTGTGAGAACAGTGCACTGACAAACCTTTAAGAGTCTGATTACAACTGAAAATGTGTGTGTGTGTGTGTGTGGGGGGGGGGGGGGGGGGATGTCTGAATCTAAGAAGAGAAACTTGCCTTCAGTCTCCAGGCTGCATACGGTGAGTCGGTCTCCTTGCGGAAGAAGCGAGACGTTTTCGTTCCCACATTCAGCAGCTGCTCTCCAGGCAGCCCTTGAGTTTGAGAAATGTAACGAATCTGGAAAAGAAAGCAGATTATATTCAGAGGCTGTGCTCAAGCAGGCTGTGATAAACTGATTACTAATCAATTAAAATGAATGTGCTGGAACATTTTGTGCGATCCGAATAATGCCACATTCACATTCTACCAAAGCAAGAAATCTGCTGAATATATATCAAAATTACATGTCCTTATATAATCTCACTCATTCAATTTTTATTTCAGACAAATTTTATTTCTCACACGGCTCTAAAATGCATCAATATAATTTATCTTTATTAACAGCTAAAACAAAAAATAAATAAGTAACTCAAATCTGATTTTTTTTTTTCATTGTGCAAGTGATTAGATTTTTTTTTCCAAGACTGTGTGGACATGTCATATCCAATCTTTCCAAATTTCAGATTTTAGTTACTTTATGTGTGATCTTTGATCAGACACACTACCACGCCGAACCTAAAATAACTAAAATAACATCATATCCAGATAGCATGTTAAGCATTATGAGAACACACATTTCACATTTTAACCAGTCACCAGTTTACTCATTAAAAGATATCTGTAGAGGCTAAGTTTCAGGAAGATATTCGCTCACATTACAGACAGATGAATGTCGCTTCACTGCCAAATCTGATCTGAGCAAAAGATCAGAACTGATTAAAGATAAACTGAAAATGCAGTAATAAATAACTGATAGCTAGGTAGTTATCCAGTCATATATAAACTCCCCTTACGAAATGATCAGTGCTAAACAAGAAACATACTTTGGTGTCAGCATAAAGTGTGAATTGAGCAAAGTACATTCCTAAACACTTACTGAACAACACACAAAATCAGCCACGGTGTAGTACAGTTCAGCGTTTCTATTGTATGTCTGCATTGCAACAGGAGGTGATGGAAAGCCTCATATCTCTATTACAACAGGAGGTGATCTCCAGTTGGCACTAATGGCTAGGGTTTGTGTGAGGCAAGAATGGTGTGAGCCAAAATATCTTTGAAGCCCTGAGAAAGGCATTTTGACATGACAAGTATATCTACGGCTTAATACTGAGCCTCACTAAACATAACTATAGATATTTTCTGTTGGTGATACAATGCTATGTATGTGGAGTGTGTTTGTTCAAAGCCCAGATGAATTTCCACACGTAGGCAGTTAAATATGGAATATGACAATATACGAGTCCAAGGTTACTGCTCTTCACTACATGTTCACTTCATTTTCACAAGAGAAAATAATCTTAAATGTAGTGCTTGGTAGGGATGGGCCTTTTCCACTTTTCTCAGACTGTTATAATGTGTTAAAACATTACTGCAATATATGGTAGTACCGGGGGCAGGGATTTGCAAAAACGGCCTGTGTTTACGCTGCTTCAATATCCTCAAACTCTGAATTATTTCTAAACAGAAAAATTATCAAATACAATGTTTAGTTAGTTTACTAAACACTGCAAACATGTTTAAGTCATAGAGTAAGACAGTAAATGTTAAAACATGAGCCTGACAATCTGCCAAAATATGTTTAGCATAGCTAATCAGAAGACTTCACTTGGCTAGCATTAGCATATTGCTAACATTGTGTTCACCACATAACTTTCTGAAGTCTGTCTGTAAAAACATGTATAAACAATTAGAAGACAATGATGTAGCATGTAGACAGACAGAACGCAACAATTAATATATATTTTTTTTCCATGGTGTTGGGTTCAGTAAGCTAACCTGTAGCACAGATACACACAGTACCAGACAGCTCAGTACAGCGGTTTTTGACTAAATAACAATAATAAATAATAAGAGGTGTGCATCTAGGTGTGATCTATTGTTCCTCAGACCCTTTTCTGGCTTTGATTAACACCTAACACAAGTTTGAAATATTTTCATAACATTTTATTATTAAAATGACCTAAATAAGCAGGTTCCCACATGCTATTCACTGCTATTTCTGCACCTCCTACAGTGGTTGCACTGTCTTCTCCACATATTTCCCAACATTGTCGTGCAAGCTCTCATTTGGTGTTTTTTTTAAATCTTAGGAGTGCTGCCATGACATCACTCGTACTACCTCACCGCTCAATCACCTGATGAGCAGTGTGACACCATGCAGTGTTGTTAGATCACGTCAGTGTTTGTGGTTATTCACCAAAACAGGAAAACACAAGTGCAGTCACAAAGACTGTTAAAAACATGATAATGAAACTGGCTCTCATCAGGACCGCCCTAGGAAAGGTAGGCTAAGTGTTTCCTCTGTTGCACAGGATAAGTTTATCAGAGTTACCAGCCTCAGAAAAAGGCTTTATTTTGGTTTGTTAAACACTTTTAAGGTACAATATGAATCCTTATGTGTTTCTTCATAGTCTGGGTGATGTCAGTATTGTTTTACAATATAGGAAAAAATAAATAAAAATATTGATTGAGAAGTTGTGTCCGAATATTTAACTAGTACGGGACATTTAATTAAAAATACCACCACAATCTCATAGAAATATTGCTGCAATACTTCTCAGCAGCCATTTCTCAGGCACACACACACAGCACAGGTTTCCCAGGAAAGTCTCTGCTAGATTGCAATACTTCCTTTGCTTTCACAGTCAACAGGTTTATCACCAATCAAGCATTTATAGGCCCAGCTAGGACAGATTTGCTACTGATGCCATACAATCACATTTTGAACTAAGATTAAGTTTGAGATAAAAGTTATTCCACCAAGTATCATCCTTTCCAAAATAACAGAACAGTGTACATTTAAAGGCACAGAGATAATAGGTATCACATTTCAAAATGTCACAGGGTCACCGTGCAAATCTGCTGCTAGCAAACGCCACGTCACTGTAGAGGAAAAAGCCCCAACTATCAAAGCTCAGCTTCATCGTGAAACAACGGCTAAAATTTGTATACAGCAAAATACTCAGAAAAAAGAATCAGTTCTTCTTAGCCAATAACTAACTGCTCCAGAAGCTCTGTAATAAACAACACTGGAGATGTAGCCAAAATACCCAAAAAACATGTATCCACCCTTTTACCACAAGTGCACCTCCATTTAAAAACTCTGCTGACATGATTTCGCTTTATGAGTCAAAAATGAACTTTCTGTTCATCGTTTGCTGTTCTGTTGCTGACCCCCACTGCCAGGACATACTCCTCTTGAGCACGCAGCTTACAGGGGGGCTCAGCTCTCAGCAGGGTGAAGCTTATCCAAAGCTTTGTTGACTTGCCAAGTCAAGATGCTAGCCGCTCCCAACATGACTACAACAGATGACAACACTTCACACCTGACACAGAGCTAAGAGTAGCAAAAAGTCTTTCCACACAGTTACTGTTGAGCCATAAACGTTAACAATTAAATTACAATCCTGGCACATACTTGCATTATATATTTGCTACATCATTATATATATAAATGTATAAATATAGATATTTTTAGAGTTTTACTAAAATTTAAGACAGTTACCATTTTGGAGATTTACGCAGTATTTTGAAGAATCAAGTCTATTTAAGGCATTTTATTTTATGGCAAGTCTATTTAAGGCATTATTTATTTTGTTTACTTGTTTTATTTTTATATTTAATAATACACTGATTAAAGTGTTCTTGGTCCTACTTATTCTTCTAGGTTTAACATTCAGTTATCATCTGAAAAGTAGTGGCTTGACAAACATCAGTATGTCATGTACACATATTGGGATCTCATAGTGCAAATGCTATTGTTTGGCAGCAAGCAATATACACAATATGTACCATTTCTGATACTGCTGTGGATTTAGGAGTTATTTTCTGTTTTGTTCTGCTTTCAGTTTAGTCAATAATTTAGCATACTATCAGAAAGCTGAAAGCCTTTGGTGTTGTAAAAATCATGTTAAGAGCATTCCTAAAGGTACCAGTTACACCAATTCTCAGACAGCAGTTCAATCATCCTCATACCTCTGTAGATAATCTACAATCACCATCACAACATGTGAGAAAAAATTAATCCAGACTAATACAAAAACGAAATATATTTTGAATGGCTTGTATATTTTATCCTCACAAGACAACATGAAAATGTAATCGTGTTTCTAAACCCTAAACCAACCACTGAAAAGTGGATCAAGAAAATCTAAATGCCTTCACGTCCATAAACCCACACCCTCAGTCTGTTCTAATTTTGAGGGCAAGTTCTAACAGGACCAATTATTTCATCACAGAGTGAGAAAATCATTGACTATGCAAAAGCTACACAGGGATTTACTAAGTTTATATAACACGCAACATGAAGAATCTCAGTGCAGCCAATATGAGAACAAGGGGTGTCTTTGGTAGTTTCTTGAAACCTAGAAAAAAACAGTACAATACAGTACAATTTATCTATAAAATACCTAATAATCCAGAAACAAAGTGTGATTTCATTTTTTCTTTCTACTGGCCCTCAGACGGTAAACAGAACCTGTTCTGTGTGAAAGCAGCTTAAGAAGTGTTAGCAAATGAAGTTGTTAAGAATTTCTAGATGTTTAATCTAAAATTCTTTGTAAGTTTATTTTTCTTAGCCAGCCTCAGCTCAACTATGTGCTCTATTAAAAAAAAGAAAAAAAAAAGAAGAAATGAAAATAAGTTTTTTTGAGAGGCGTCTAATAAATATAATAATAATAAAAAAAGAACAATTTGGCCGCTTATACTGTTCTTCAGCAAGATACAGGCACTGGAGAAAAACAGTTTATATATTTTTTCCGTTTCTGGTCAAATCATAAGCTACATAGGGACATGGCAGCGGCTACTAGCTCAGACCCCGTCACTTCCCAGCAGGCCTGCGTCAGAGGGCCTCTCACAGTGAAAACACAAGCCACTACAAAGCTGTCTGTGGCAGAGAGAAAGAGAGAGTGCGTGCATGAGAGAGAGGAAGAAAGAAAGAGAGAGAGTGAGAGGAGATGCTATTCATTTGTCCTCTCTCTTTATCCCTCTCTCGGCTGCTTGGACGCCCCCTTCTCGTTTTACAAGCGCTGGGGCTCAACACGGCTGTGTTCAACAAGCAATGTTTGTAGCATCATACGCCACTTATAGCGGTGTGATCAGGTTGCCACAACGCTGCACAAACACAGAGAGAGCAGTGAAGTGAGAACCTGCTGATAGTGCAGCCTGAAAAGCGTGTGTGTGTGTGTGTGTGTATATGGAGGGGGGTGAATGTGGCTTTTGGTTATAAATACAATCTGCTGCGTGGAGTGGAATCGGACCCAGGTCTGGCACAGCGACGCAGCCTGAAGCTTTACTGTCAGCAGAGCACGACCCTGTAACGCCACACACAGCCAGATCCGGTGCTGCTAACACAGGCTTTCCCAGAGCCTCCAAACAGGTCACAGTTTCCATAACTAAGAGTGGGCGATTTTTTAGCATTAATGCTATATTTAGTGCTATAATATCATAATTAAATAAACATTTAACCTTAATTACAATTTATGAGCAATTATTTCAAAGAAAGATTGCCAAAATAATTTTTCTTTCATATAAGCTGTTCACTTTGCTCTCCTCCATATTAAGTGCATGTGTCAAAAAGGACAGGCCAGAGTTACGTCCACATACATATATGTTTAAGTATAGATTATGTGAACACATACATTGGAGAAAGTAAACATAATAATAATAAAAAAAAACTTAAAAAGTATTAATAGAATTACTCTAAAAACAGTATTTACAGTTTTACAAAAAAAAGTAATGGATTGAAAAAAGGTATTACGAGATTTTTTTAAAGTACTAACAGAATAAAAAATTAACTAAATGTTAGCCTTGACAAAACAAAGATTAAATGCATATTTGTAAAAAGACTAAGTAGCTTAGTATTAGGTCATATTATATCAAAATTAAATTTAAACATTGGGTCAGAAATTGAACTACTTTTTAAGCAACAGTTAAGCAACATTCATGTTTTCCACCCTAGTAAAGACCCTCTAGTTATCCTCGTTTGAAATTGCTTTTTAAGTAAAGCCTTAATGATTAATCAGAAAATGTCCAGCATTTTTTTTTTTGTTATAGCAACAACAGAGGGTTGCAAACAGCAACACTGCATAGTTACACCCAGTCAACACACACACATATACACACAATGTACACACAATTACCATTTCCTTTGTTACTCAGAGCTTGGGCTGGGGCACTACTGAATAATCATACTCCGGTCCACACCTTGAGCAATGACCTCTCATGTTTTTTGCATTTTAAAGGATTTTTTTAAAGAGCAAGTAAACTGGTTTATTCAGCAGGTTTTCTTGAAAACAAACAACAAAGGACGTCATGTTACCCGAGCAACAGCTCTAACAGGCCAGTTTCGAAGGAAGGCCACTTGGCCTCAGCTCAATACGAGGCCAGCAGTGACTTAATCAGTAAGTGGCCTTTTACCTAGGCTTAGTGAATTACCTGGTCATACTCCAGTGCGCCGGGGTAAAGTGGCCAGCCCAGAAACAGCTCAGCAATGACGCAGCCTAGTGACCACATGTCTATGGCCTCACAGAAAGGCAAGCCCAGGATGATCTCTGGAGCCCTGTAAAGAAAAGGACACACATATGCACAGTAGTTAACAGCGGGGCTAGAATTTGACACAGATCTTACATTTTACAAAACAATCACGGTTGAATAATTGTATTTTTTGAAAGGTTGCAAGAAAGATAACATTTTGATAAAAAAAAGCTTTGTTTGTATGAACTACATAAACAATTTTCACATTCAAAAAATCTTGTTGGTAGCTGATAATGAAATTTTTCATTAAAAATTTTAAAATTGAATATGTGTTTTTACAAAAACGACGCAATAATTGCAATCAGTTATTTTAATGATCAAACTAACAGAATTTAATACTTGACAGTAGCTTTAAAAAAAAATAAAAAGTAGAATTTCATCTTGTTATTTATGTATTTCTCTGGTTTCTGGACTTTAACTCTAAAATTTGAACACTGTGTGAGCAAAGTGTGAGAGGAGCAAGCTCTGCCCTTTTCTTTTTTCCTCTGTAACCCAATATCTGGACCAGTAACTTGATCGGACCCTCCCCTAGAGGCCCCGGCTCAATACTAAGCTGAGCTTAATGGGCTGGTCATAGTGACCCATTCTCCTGTTTCCATGATCAATCAGAAACACAGAAACAACAACCCATGGTATTTTAATTCCAGGAAGACTTTAAAATATGGAATGAGCTCAAATTTATTGGTTATACACGAAATCTGTTTGCGTTTTGACCATTTTGGAGACAAAGAGTGAGTTAAATAGCCATTACTTAAAACAAGCGGGGCAGCAATCACAATCCTAGCACTTTATGAAGAGCAAAGCACTTACAATGTATTGTGGTATCAATTGGTATTGCTGATTTCCCTGCTCTAACAGACTTACTAACCTGGTAATCAACAGGTTAGTTGAATCAGAACGAGAAAAGTACCAAACTGTGCAAGAATCCAGTTCTCCATCATGACAGTTAAAAATAAGTATAGACAAAAAATATGTATGCAAAAAGTAGGTGTGAAATGAAGTTCATGACAGTTTTTCACACCTGGACACAAGCTCAGACTCTCTTCACTCTTCTAGTGGCTTATTCTCTAGCCTTTTCTGTTGAAGTCAATACTGTTGAGTGTCTTCCTGTGCTTACAAACACAGACAAAATATGTTTGCAGCTGAGGCAGGACTTCTGACGTCATGGCAACACATCTGCTGTCATGACAACGGGAGGAAAAATGCCGGCTGCCTAGCGACAAACGATCTTACATGCGATGATGTAGCCACTGAAGGCCATAGCGGGGGTGATGAGAGGCAGTGTGTGACACCGCTCTGTCATTTTAGTGCTTAGTTTGGATCACATTCAACTCAAGGACAAGAAGCAAAACATTAAGTCATGGCGCCAAAGGATTCTGAACATCAGCGTCTCACCACAATAATCAAGAGGTTTTAAGTGTAAACTGCTATTTAAAAGTCCTTACCAAAAGAGGATGCAACACAGATTTATTGATATAGTTAAATGCATTTCAATAGATAGATATTTTAAATTGTCTCCTTAAATTTCTTAAAATCTCCTAAGTGTAGGGGGAGCTCAAGAGCAAAAAATTCCAATTCTCTATAAAGCTGTTCTTAACAACATACAGACTCAACAGCATAAACATGAAATTCAGCAACAACACAAAGTGTGATAATGTAAAGTGCTACCTCAGGGGATGCTCTGGAAATGCCAAACGTTTTACAAGTTGTTAGGTGTTATCTTGTGGGTGAGACAACACTGGCTAGAGCCTTTATGATAAAGTTCAAATTGAAAGTGTAGGGTTTTAACTTTTCTCGCTCCACAGCGTCACATGTGTACTGGAAAAACATTACAGCATGCATAACCACCCAAAGTAAACGCAAATGCAGTTGGTGGTAATGATCATGACTGGCAGTGTCTGGCTACAACTGACCATGTAAACAAACATGCTACTCTGGCAGAAATCACATCCACATTTAACGTAGTAGGTTCCACATAAACATCCCTAGGTCAGTGCAGCATTTTTAAGCATTCACGGGCGTTCCCGTCTAACTACCCCAAACAGTTGCCAAACAAATTTAGAATGGACTTCTTCCAGCAGCCTGCAAGCAGACCCCTGACCCTCGTTCTATTTCTGACCCCAGATCTCCTGAAAGCCTGGTTCACATCAGGAGCTATTCTGCGCCATGATGACAGCAGAGCTTAGCAGCCAACAGCCCCTCGAGTAAGAATGAAGCAGGGACAAAACAGACAGAGGGTCTGACATGCAGATTTGCAGTGCAGCTCTCGGGGATTAAACCAGGGATTAAACCTGCCTAAACTCTACTCCCAGCTCAGATGGCAGAGTACAGAGGACTCAGTCCAACACCAACTGGCACTGCAGGGAGTACAGTGGCTTAAGCTCAAAGCAAATACCAACTGAGACAGCAAGAGAGTGACTTATCCCAGGCCACTTGAAACACACTAAATAGCCATTACTAAACAAAACTGCAGGATGCAATAACTTAACTCAGCAACCAATAATGCTTAACCCAAAAATTCCAACAGAATTCAGAAACTGAAAAAAATATCCAACATGGTTTCAGGATACAGGAATACCAAGCAATGTTTAAAGCACAATTCCCATCTACGTTGGGCAATACAGGAACTTAACCCAACAATTCTTAGTAAAATAGAACGATATACAGAAAGTTAAGTTCAACTGAGAAATACAGGAAATTAACCCAACAACCCTGGAAAATACAGGAAATTAACCCAATAATGCTAAAGCATACAAACACTTAACCAAGCACCCAACAAAACTACAGGACACAGAAAGTTAACTCAAGAACTCCATGAGGAATGGAGAAACTAAATGTTAAACAACACTAAACAATACAGGAACTTAACCCAATGCTCAACAACGCTGCTGGATATAGGAAACTAACCCCACAACCATTGGGAATAGAGGAACTAAACCCCAATAACAATGAAGGAGGAAGGAACTTAACCCAAAAGTCAACAATGACATGGGATACAGGAAATTAATTCAACAAATAAAGGGAACAGATGATCTAAGCACAATACCCAACAACTTAACCCAACAATCCATAGGCATATAGAACCCTATACAGAAACTTACGTCCTACTGTGAACCACAGGAAGTTAACCCAAAGCTCAACAATGTTGAATGATACATGAGCTTAACCTAAGGCTGATAGGTTACTCAAAATCAATTTTATTAATCAAATTACTGCTTTAATGTGAATTTCAAAATGGGATAATCAAGATTGTACACCTTTACATATAAAAGCAGCCTGAAGGAATCTCAGTAGACAGATTTGCTTCTGTCAGAAAGAACTCTTTTTATGTGGCAGCGGAGACTTAACTGAAATACAAGCAGGTTATGTTTGCACCGTGTTCAAACATGACATTGTTATATGTATCTTAAACCCCTGTACTGAAAACCAATAGTTAGCTGATTGCTTGATTTGTCATATTCCATGTTGTGCAACTTTGAGCTCTGGACCAAATGGAACACTACTGAAGGACAAAATCCCAAAACTTTGCTTGTGTTTTTTTTTTTTTTTTTTTAAGGTAGCAACTCATTCTTAAATTTAGCTCAGCCACTTCACACAGTCAGGCTAAAATTGCTCCCTTCAAAGTAGTTTGTGGCGATGCCAAAAATACAAGATCCATTGTGCATTCTAATTGAATTCATCAGAGACTACAGATTGCTATACTTGAATGAAAGCATGCAGACAGGCGCTGGCCATACCCATCTGTTTCTGAGAACCATCATGGAGGGTTTGAGTTTCCAAAGCATACCCCCAAATAGCACAGTCATTTGAGTTACGTGGTAGTCAAAGAGCTAATTTGGGCACTGCCCTAACCACATAGGTCTCTTCCACAGGAAAATGTATGTTATGGTGTTAAACTACTGGAAAAAAGCTGCAAGTAGCATCAAGTTTCGGAGTCATGGTAAGACAATTGTAGAGAAAAGTAGGACAAAAGTGTTTAGAGGGCTAAATTCAAAGGATGGACAGGCATGGAAACAAATTCGGTATAAATGTTAACAGCTAGTCAGGTGGAATATGCAAAAAGCTACTCAGTAAGGGAAGTGACACTGGAGTGAGTGTAATTTATTAGCCGCCGATAGACAACATGCAGAACCACACGAACCCCCCCTCATACATCATTTGCATAAGCCTGCTTTCATATCCATATAGCAGTAGAAGGGAAAACATTATATTCACACTGAAGATCATATAACTGAAACTCAAGACAAAGTCCACAGTAAGGGTTTGCACTTCTACAGAAACTCGGGACATAATTTCCCAGCAATCAAGTAGGAAGTTGTATTTTTTTAAATACATAAAAAAGGGAGAGGAACTGTAAAGAAAAAAAAATCTAACACACAAGACATAGAATAGGTGAAGTGGATTTCCCCTGAACTGTACCTCCAATACAGTGGCCTGCATCAAGATACGTTACATAATCACCTACAAGACACATTATACCAATATCTTGATCATGATTACGTTCATGCCTAAGAGCACAGCAATATTAATAACCGCTTCTCATAAAATAACATTAAAGAGCTACATGTACATGTAACACCATCTGTGCTAAACAAAACACTGTTCGCTATCAGAGTTAAGGGTGTAATAAAATGCTGAAATATCAAACTACAGTAATATACAAAATATTATGTTATATTACTACTTCAATATTAATCATAATATTTATAATGTGCAATACTGTTTAAAAATTCTAAGAAAAACAATTCAGATTTTTTTTAGTCATTTAAAGACTTGTGGCAGACAGTGCTTTAGTCTGTTGTGTTATATTTATGGTTGCACCTAACAATTATATTTTCTTGATTATTGTTCTGAATAGTTGATCATCATAATTGATAAACTAGCTTGTTATATTAAATTCCTATTTATTTCCTTACTGCTAGATACCAGTATAGTACAGCAGTGTTTTCAGATTCCACTGTTCTGACTGGATTAAAGGTCAGCTTTATGCAAATATAAAATCTGTAATAGCTGTGTGCTATATCATATCGTATGCGATAATATCGTCAACATTTCTGAATATTCTGAATATTATACCTTAAAATATCGTGTCATATTACCCACCTTAATTATAAAAAGTATACTACTTTTTTACTGTTTTTAGCAAAAGAAACATTTACACTATTATATATTTACTAGAGTCAGATTATATCGGTCCAGTATCATTTATTTAACTTTAATCCTGGATATATGGAGATATATGGAGTGCATTATTAGTATCATGACATTCTGGATCATTGGCTTCTGTTACAAATCTGACAAAATTATTGTTTTTTTTTTATATCTCAGGGGTGTGTCATACATTGTATGCAATAATAAAATGTAATTTTCATTTTGTTGCAGTAGTGTATTCTTGAAATCATTTTTGAAATCATTTTTGCAAGTGTTTTGTCATATCGCCAAGAATATTGTTATTGCAAAAAATACCATGAAATATCATGATATTATTTTAGGGCCATTTCACCTAAGCTGTAATACAAATTATTAAAGTTCACATTTATAAAATGTATATCATGATATTAATTTAATATAATCTACCTAAACATATTCAAACACAAGAAGCTAGCCTACAGGATTGCAATAAATATTGACCTAAAATCCCAGTATCGTGATACCCATCGTTTCACCAGATCCTTGCCATTACACAGCCGTTATTTGGTTGCTTCACAAAGCAGGTTTCAGGGATGAAGCAAGCAAACCCAGTTTGTTTTTCTAACTGATCTCCACTATGTCTGACCCCTTGTCCTACAATGGCTATTTCCTGAGCGGTAAGACCAGAGGGAGGTAACACCAACTATCTCCCTGCATTAGAAAATGAAACTTTAGAGGCCAGGCTGCCTGTGCCCCCACAGTGACGGCAATCCCCGAACATAACGTAACCTCTCAGAACTTGCAGCTGCGCAAGGGGAAAACCTACAGCACGTCATGCACAAAACCCAGAGCATGCAGCCGGGGATGAGGTTACAGCTGGGCAGGCACTGTCTAGAGGAGTCTGTCAAAATAAATAAATAAATAAGATGCGAGTACAGCTGTGTGTTACAGTTAAGACTACACAATACATCATTGGTTAATAATGATCACAAAAATGGTCAATACTGTGCAATACTAATATTACAGAAGGCATAAATATAAAACTGACAGCTGGCAAACAGGATTTCTGTTTATTGCGTGTTTTAATTATCCTCACTGACCTCGGGTGATGAAGTAGTTCTAGAGGTAGTGATATTTGTATAAAGTCTAGATGTGCACCAAATTTGCAAGTTGACATAATAATCGATATATTAACATCAATGTTTCCTCTAAATAGATTTTGCACTGTTTTTCCACCGAGAGAGAGAGAGAGAGAGAGAGAGAGAGAAAACCATTCGAAATGTCATGCAAAGTACGATTAGATTCTCTGCCCAGTTACACATCCATTTAAAAAATAATTGCAGAATTAAAATGATCTAACAAGTAATGGTATTAATATGTAAGACTGTAGTACATTTTTTATTAGTTAATTTTTTATTAGGCCAAAAAATGTTTTTAACATAAAATCTGCCCCTCATTAAATAAGTAAAGACAAAAGAGAATAGTCTTTAATAATATTCTATGCTTTTTGTATTAAGCACTAATAAAATCTAAATTGCACAGGACACTGCACCCTGCAGTATGACTACTGCATATGTGCACATTGTAATGGCGATTGTGAAACGATATATTGCGCAGCTCTGGTCGAAAACTGCATTCAAAGTGAATCCCCAGTCTGTCATTTTAAGTAAGCTGGAGCACATTAAAGCCAGCACACAAGACCAACTTTGACCTGCAAGACTTAATATTACTTAAATAAATAAATGACAAATAACATAAATAACAATAAATAACAATAAAAAAAAATCATGCACATTTATGTATGTATTTATAAGATACTCAATACTGGACTATAATAAAAATATTTTAAAACAAACATCTGCATTTTAAGCAATACAACTACATTTGAATAAAACTATTTACGTTGTATTTTAGTATGTAGCAAAGTGTTCAATAATCATGTATCATGAGTTCACCCATGTGTTTGCAAAACATTGCAAGCAGGCATATCGCAATGCCACTATGTAGCAACAATAACGCAATGAGCTGTTCTTTACATGTTGTACAGAGCTATTTCACAGTAGTTACTAAAAATAATACGGGGACAAAACTAGAGGTGTAACAATGCATCCAAACATCACCATGTGTTCTTAATAACCTCTACTGCAGCTGCATTTTTAACACCAGTGTTTGCAAGCAACCAGAACCAAACAACCTGCTCCAGCAGGGTCAAGTCATGAGTCACATTCCTCCCACCTCTCAGCTTTAGTTTAAGTTATTAGTTTCAGCTAATCATCCAAAAATTGGAAAGGGCCACCCAATATTTTTCTTTATTCTGAGTTCAAAATATCAAAAATAAGATTCAAAAGATTTATTGGCTACGCATCAGTATCTGCTAAACTTCGGCCAAAATATGCTATCAGACTTGCTATCAATATTTTTCAAAATTTAGCTGATTCTGCAAGCCGGTCAGCTCATATTTGGAAGTTTTATAGGTTTATAGAATCTCAGTGAGAGGCTCTTTGTAGGGACTCCTAGTCAGATAGATCTTCTGGGCACATGGCTTCAGACACTTATGTAAGAAATGGGCATTTTAGGGAGGAAATAGAAAAACTTTTAACCTCACTAACTGGATTGCCCTTTTAAGAGTGCATATTTCAGCCCACAAAGTAAGTAGATATTAGTACAGCAACACAGCAGAGCTTACACTGCTATCTACCCAAAACAGAAAACAGGGCAGATCAAAAGTACATCAACATTCTGAAAGCTAAAGAAATCATACTCATAATAATGGAGTTTTAGCGCAAGATTATTAGGCCATATTTTGGTTGTGTGTACACACTCCCCAGTGCAGTTCTGTGTGTGAATTCACAGCTCTCAGGGGAATATATACAAATATATACAAAGTACATTATAAAAACCTTGCACAACTATGTGTTACCAAGTTTGCTTGGCAAGGAAAATGTGGCGTCTAGCCCCACCCTTGAATCGGTCTCAGTGATTGGCCTATCGAGCTGAAAGACGATTGGCAATCAAAATTGATCTCTCTCTACTCATTAATACTATTGAGTCCAGTTCAATGAATCAGGAAAAATGGGTGTAATGGGTGAATCATTACACCCCTACCCCATATAGAACTCAATTCCAATACTGACAAACTGTAGACATGAGACTGTTCCACACATCCCTCATCCACAAACAAGAGCGCCAGCCTCAAACTCCAGGATTTCCACTTCTCCCGCTGCGCACGGAGCAGGAGAGGACATTCAGTACTAGAGAACAGAATGCAGCTTTCTGGCAGGAGCTCAAATTCACACAGAGCTCCAAGTTTGAGCATGCAGTTAGAGCTAATGATCCACACGTGCCTGCCAAGGGAGCATGCGTACATGTGTGTCTGGGTGTGGAGGGGCAGCCAGTGTTAAGGCCTTTCATTAACACAGCAACAGAGACAAGAGTAAGCAAGAGAGAGAGAGAGAGGGAAAGAGAGAGGGGCCGAACTGACACGGGTCACTGGGTTTTCCCTCCAGGCTCTGCCTGTACACCACTATCCAGTCACTGTGCTCTCTGTAAACAAATCCCACCCAAACACAGCTTATCTAATCTCTTACAGCAGAGAGCAGTTATTCAGACTTCCCTTCCACAACCCAGCAGAAACTTTTCCACGTCCACGGCCCCTGCTCCACAGTGGAAAATTTCAGCAACCTTTAGTTCAAAAACTACTCATGAAGCTCGCTAAGGCCTGGAGCTCCTGGTGGTGAAAATGAAGAAAATCGTGGGGTTTGGCATTGATTTTCCAAACGGTGCAACAACATTATCCACAGCGAAGTTACATTTTAATGAACAAGGCTATAAATCTTTAACCTCAACTATTTTATTTGTTTATGAGTTGTTAAGATTTGTTATGAAACCTTTGGAACTACTCAATTAAACATTTCCTGATGCTTCAGACATGGGGTCGCTCCAGTGCAAAACTAAAGCGTATTAAATTCAAGAAGAAACTTTGGTCTGATGAGAACAAAACTGAGAATTTGGATCTTCATATAAATACTCATACTGCTATACAGCAAACACTGCACATCACAACAAACTTCTATGTCCACTGTGAAGCATGGGGGTGGGAGCATCAATTTGACTTTTTAAGAATAGTGATAGGTGTCTTTGGAGCTTTCTTCACTAGCCTCCTTCTTGCACGCTCACTCAGTTTGTGAAGACAGCCTCGACAGATTACACTGGCCTTATTTCTTTTAAATAATGGATTTAACTAAGGTGCATGGAGTGTTCTTTCATGTTCATGATGTATTCATGGTGTATTTGTAGCCAGAAATACTGATTAACACGTGACTGGACCTTAAGATACATTTACCGATTTCGTGTTTCATTTTCATTTTATGTGAGATTACTAGCATCAACTGTCTTAAACAACGTTAAATAAAACTTTGCATATTTTCACAATTACATATTTAAAATGAAGTACATTTGTAGAAATCTTGCAAATGTCCAAATTATTGCAATTATATTTAGTGATCACCTTCTTAACAGCGATAAAATTGAACATTCAATGGCCATTATCATCAAACCAGTCCAGAATATCACATTACACCAAAAACGTGAAGTTTAATAAAGAAATACACAAATGAGATGGTGTCGGTTAACATACACATCAAATCAGGGAGCACTTTAACTATAACAGGATGTCCCTACTGACAGTATCGAATATGAGAAGCTCTTTTCCTTATTATTACAAACATAATCAGTTTTCCACCCAGAAAATACAGCACATTTTTATTAAATTCCTCTGTAATCAACTATAATCAGTAAAATGTTCCAAAATCAGCACAGTTCAACCCCTGCCTTCAGATTCATTTCTACAAGGCTGTTAATTAACCATATGATATGATTTAAACTGAAAGTAGAGGAAGCACAGCTTCACAGTAACACAAACACCAGACGCGATGCTTTCTGAGCTACGGTGTGAAATTAAAACCAAACACAGCCGATTCCAGCGGATCAGGGGCTCTAAATAACTGAGAGGCAGCTCCTTTTTCATTTACGGTAACAGGAAATTCGACTCTTCAGGGTAAGCCTTAAGATCACGGTTTCACTGGTGGGGTCGACCAACTCCTGTAACTGGCTAAGCAGTTTCAATGCACACAAAGCTGTGGTAACATGCTCCAAGGTAGGCCTGAGCCAATCTTGCTAAGGGATCCACTATTAAATACCTCCTAGGGTCTGAACTTGTCATGATAATTACGTTATTGACTTATCTTTAATATATGGATATTGCCTTAGTCACTTTTGCTGACCTCAACATTGCCTATTGTGTTAACTTGCACGTATAGTTACATGTGAACATAAGCAATATTCTTGACAATACTGCAATGAATGACCAATGCATCAGTAACAGCAACGACAAAGACGGAGCAGACTGGGTCAGGTAAAGACATGCTACTTTGGCTAATAGGTGTGTGTATGTGTTTTATTTTTTAAGAACTGCATTTAAATTATGCAGCAAACTTTTAACAAGCACTACAAATGATCATACATATCCCAAACAATTATCAATTAAAAGTACAATGCTTTTTAAAATAGTGAAACTGCATTACTACTTTAAGATACATTATATTATCCAACTCTTAGTGTCTCAAAATGGTGCTTTCATTTTTTGCATTTCTTTTTTGGACAATATATCTCCCCAAAAAATAGTTATTGTGACGGGCACAATGAACCTTCTCAAAACTTAATGCAAGCTGTTAAAAGATAAAAAAATTGCAGTAAAAGGTGAAATATGACTGTTTTACAGAAACAGAACCCAAACCAAATGAGCAGGAAAGTATTTTAAAATCCACAAAATATACAACACCAGAAGACCACATCAGGTTTTACATTTCAGCCAAGAACAGAACGCTAAGACTTTTTAAATTAGATTATGCAAGGAAAATGTTCACCACAAGTCAAAGGGCTTAAGAAACACCAATACCAGTCTACTTTAAAATATATAAATAAATACTTTTAATAGTATTTTATGTTGGCAAATGGACCAGAAGTTACAACCCTCATGGAACTTTTTCAGAAATGTTTAATTTATGATTAATTTGGTGCACAGCCATAATTTAAAATAACAATTGAATATTTATTTATGTAATGTGAATGGGTTTAATTTATTTGGCTGCTCTCCATATAAGCCTAAGTGTGGGGGGGAAAGTATACAGTTGGGCCTCTTTTCAGAGCTGGGCCTGAAGAGCGGGCAGCATACCACTCCATCCAGATTGCTCCAGCACGGCGCTGTTCTAGAAGCTGCATGTACAATGCAAACACACGGGTCAGAACGCAGCACTTTGTGGAAACCTGGTGGCCAGACTTTTTCCAGAACTCAGCCCGGGGTTTTGTGCAGTACATGTGTTTGTACAGTACAAACTTCCAGGCATTTCAGATGTAAGCTAGCCTGTACAGGGGGTCATGCCCAAACACATTATGAAGCATTATTATTATATGACTGCAATAGTGGAGGTATACGCTATATTTTCAATGAATTGTCAGCAAACAATTTCAAGCTCTGCAGAAATCCTTCACATTTACATAACCATCAAAGCAGTACCCAGCATACAGACACAAGCTTTCACAAAACTGTGTCTTTCAAGCTCTATATGTGGAATTTTGATTGTGGACAAATGTGGACAGTCTCATCTTATTGGTGCTGCATCAGTCTTAGAAGAAAAAAATAATGTTTGAGTGAGTGTAAGAAAACACATACACCCAAATCATATGATATATAATATTGTATTGATTTTTAAAAACACAGTATTTATTTTTAACCGGTAGCTGTAACCTGTGTTCAGATCCCACTTTTGGTGTCCTTTTGGTAGAATAATCTAAACTTAAATAATCTAACCTAAATCTAAATAATCTAATTATTATTAAATTATCTAATTATTTAGTGTTTTAATGAAACAATCAAATCCTGTAGTTGTGAAAGCAGTGGCAAAAAATATGAAAAGTTAAAAACCATTCTGCCAAATAGTTAATTTGGTTCGGTTTTGGACAAAAATATCATTAAAAAAAAGAACATTTGATTAATCAAAAAAAGAATGCAACACACTGAATTGCAGCGACAAGATATTTGGAAAAACTGCCACTGAAAGGGAAAGATGTTTGTTATATGATGCAATATGAAAAAAATGGTATTTTTACCAAATTCCACCAGAAACACTGAAAACATGATATGCTGAGAATTCACTTCATGTAAATATCACTTCACATGCTCATGGCTTAATGGCTGCAAGAGCACAGCATTTTAGAAAGAAAAAAAAACTGTGGTAAAAACAAAGGATCGGAAACTAACACTTCTAACAGAGGACAATTGATCAATTAAAAGCATGCATTTATATTTATATACACTTCTAATAAATCTAATACACAACTATACTGTTCACTGTTTAGTGATGTCTTCATTAAACAACTGAGAAGCTCTCAAGCAAGGAAACAAGTTGGGCCTTTCCAATTATCAAAATGTCAAAAGCCAACCTTTACACTGTAAGTGCACATTGTAATGCATGCTGAGCCAACCGCAAGCAGGTGATACAATGAAACGTAGGAGAAAAAAAGGCTGCTTTCACAGACTCAACCCCAGGAAACAGATGCGAAGAGCCCAGTCTAGAAGAACCCGCTCACCTGTAACACTACCTTGCCCCAATTCAAACACCACAGTAGCTACAGCAAGCTCAAGGTGATTGACTTTCTGTTTAACAAAGCTGACGCCGAGAACTCCGAAAGACCAGAACTTGCTAAACGAAAGATAAACAACGATTTTGTTCAAACTCGAGGCAGAAGCTTGGAGCTTGTTTTACAAAGCAGTCCAAATATGATGATGAAGTCTGCTCTACACTCTGGGAGTGCTAAATTCAACAAAGGCTGAGCGGCCCACTAACTCTGCAAGCTGTTTGTTCTGCTAGGCAGCTTCAGCTCAGATTAGGGCTAATAGGCCGACTGCCTATCATGCCATCTAGGTCCTTCATCAGAGCAGGAATCCAACCAATTAGGTCTGCCCGGTCTGGAGAGAGTGACAGCTGTCTGCTGTTTAAACGGTGGTCCAGGGGCTAAACAGAAACCCCCGTGAAAAATAAATAACTGTCAAAACAGCATGTGAGAGCGACGGAGGAGCCTGAACTTCTGTAGCTTCCCATATTAAAGAAAAAGCTATAACAGTATATTGATATGGTCTCTGAGCCACAGTGGACCCACTGCTGAATGCTGAATTCTGAGCCTGCATAGAAGTCAAGAACTGGGGGGGGTGGTCTCCATTCCAGTGGTCATGAATTCAATTATGAAGACTGGAAACAAAGCCATTTCATGCCACAGAAGGAAAAGACCTGAACGGAAACGGCTGCACAAAAACATTGTTGTAGATAACTACTGAGGCCTCTGAATAGTTCAGTTGGAATGGACGATGGGAACAGAAATATCTGGATAATGTTATGTCATATCTACCGAACAAAACAATAATATAAAATAGGATATAACTTAAATTAACATAAGCATTTGGGTAAATATGTTTAATATCACCATTACCTAATACTTATCCAATCATTTAAAAAAAACAGCTGCATTAGACACTCCAATCATAATACTACAAAAATACATATTGTGAACACTTTACTGTGCTGATAACATTATACTGTGTTGATACTGTGTATAACATTGTGAAATACAAAAATGCACTGGTTCTGCCAGGTTTTAAAAAGTACAAGGATACCTTTTCAACACTTGCCACACTACATACAGATGAACAGAGTTAAATATAATCTATGAAATAAAGCACATAGTTGGCCAGTGTTCAAGCCTTTATGATATCCACACAAAAAACTCGAAAAGCTTATTATTCATCCTAAAATTCAAAGAGAAACATAAATGTCATATTGCCTACTTTAATGCCAGCAGCAGCATTTTTATACTTTAATCACGCTTTACATGAAATTCAGCACTTGACATCACTTTTCAGGCTTGATGCAAATTTACTCAGTTTATTACCTCTTTACAAACTGTTTTCAAGGTAAAAGGCAATGATAGTATCGTTAGCAGAAGTAACTTAGCCTTAGCATTAGTCTGTTTACCCCAAAACTGGCTGCTGACTGGGTGTAAATTTTAAGGTCACATGTAATCTACTGTGGCTTTCCTCATTTGCCCCCAGCATTATGAATTACAGCTGATGCTCCCAACAGGCTTACAATGTTAGCGATAGAGGCATAGTGCTACTTTGAGCTTGTTAATGGTGTAAAAATAGTCATTTTTTGCATGGGCAACTGTATTACTCTGAGAAAAAATTTGCAACTGTACAACTCTGGCTTTCATTGTGCAAATGTAAACTCCAGAACAAAAATAATAGCATATTGTTGGTGTCACACAAAACCCTACACTCAAAGCAATTTCACAGTATGGAAGTTTGGTACATTTCAACTGGTCCATTCACGATAAAACTTGAACACAATATGAAAAAAAATAAGTGCCAAATTTAAATTATATCCATGTGTTACATCTGTATCTCAGAACAGCATCTGCAGCACAGTGAGATGTACTTTAGCACCAGTATACCATTACTCTTAATAAGCAATGACAGCGACAACCTCTATTTTTTGTACTACATTTTGTCATGTGGCCACTTGTAGCTCATGTCTGTGGTAAACCACACAAACAGCTTTTAGAAACGAGCCACTACAGTCAGTCAGCACTGAAACGACTTTGACAGCTGTGTTCAGAATGATGTGCGATATTCAGCACTTCATAATGTCAGCTAAACATACTGCAAACAAACAACCGCCCCTGTTCATATGCAGCGAGGCAGGGACAATGTCCAACGCTATTGACACCAGGTTTGCGGTTTGCTGTCGGACATGCAGTTCTGAGTCCTAGCATGGGAATAATTACTGACTCCATGGCAGCAGGTTGTTTCTTGTGCCTATGACACCAGCATTCAGCCTTGCTTTACATTTTTTTAAAACAGGCTCTGCAAGAAACTTCCTGACAACCTCTAACAAACGTTTTGCAGTGGAGTGAGGCATGTAAAGACTTTGAACCCTTCCATATCAGGCATCAACAGCTGCTGTAGGGACATGGAAAAGTGCTTTATGACCCACAGGGGAAAAAAGATGGAAAAAAAAAGAAAGAAAGAAAAACAGGGCTGTTGCATAATGCATCCAAAGAATCATTATCCTAAAGAGAGAACAACATTAGGTGCTGGTGACTAAACCTATTATTTGAGCTTGCTAGCTTGTCAATCCAAATACGCTGGATTGTGGAAAGAACCCAAATCCCTGTTCTATGTTTAAAACAGGAAACAACTTCTGCAACAGCAACAAAAAAAACACCAAACTCCCAGCCTAACATCTAAAATACGCCCAGCACAGGCCTCTAACCCGATCTCACAGCAAACAAATCACCAGAACCAGGAGCCTGCAGCAAAATCTGATACCAAAAATCACTCCTAAGTCCTCCGATTTTGGAAAAAGTCTAGGGCCGGATGTTCCCAGGCTGCCTAATTCTAAGGCTTGCATGCATGACTCAGAACACACACTGCTGGTTATGTGGAGAGCAGTAACAGCACACTTGATCCATTCAGACCTGAGCTCGGTCACTCGCTGGCCTGGTAAATGTGAGTGGCTTGTTATGCAACAGACCGATGAATATTAGCTTTCTTGGTGTTTCAGCTTTTCGGACAGTCTGATATAATTAGACCTGTGGCTGAAAAGCTGTGCATTTCACAACCTAGCAGAGCAGTCAGCTGAGGTAGAGAGAAAGACAAAGCTGGACTGGACTTAGACAAGCCTAAAAGACTTGACTTTAATACAAAGTACTTTAATACAGTGTGTCCATTGTTTATAGAGAACATTAAGAAAAACTCACTTTTTCAAGACCTATGGACATACATATTGAACTCTAGAGTGGCTACTGTGACACATCTTTACAGATTGGACTGTATTCAAACTTCAACCAAACACCAAAACTTCAGAGACAATGCTTAGACGTTCAAGTGCAGCAGCACAGCCAGTAATTACTACGTAACTACTGTAACGTAAAGTGAATTAAAGACACTTAGAAGAGATAAATGGGATATCACTGATACAGTGTTAAATTTCGATACACTACTGAAACTGATCCTCTTATCAGTTGATGGTTTGAATACAGTATGAATACTAATCATGTCCACTTCTTGTTACAAGTGTAACTGTATTCTCATTGGGTCAATCGAAGCAAACTGATCCGAGATCAGCGCCGACTGAAGGACAGCGAGACGGATTTGCCAGCTCACTCCCTTCCTTGCCATCTGAGAACAGATGAAGGCCAAGTGGCTCATCTGATGCGTCTGAAGAGCCTCATTAGACTGATGGGTATTCCTTCACCAAAGCCATGACCTCAGACTCTAGAATGAGGTTTAAACTAACTCTAGCAGGCAGATCTCAACCTGGGACATTTGAGCTGGAGTTTGCAAGTAAAGCAAGATCAACCCTCCAATTTTCAGTTTTTAATTCTACGCAAATATTTCATTAAGAATTACCAGAGATTACAGTGAAAGTAAGATTTTACAAACATGCTCAGGTTTGTTTTTCTTGTATTTGGTGTTTGGTGGTTTTAGCTAAAGCACCTAATAACCCTTTGACCTGAAACTGAAGCAGTAACCTTACTTTACGTGGAAATCTCATCTACACACGTTAACCTGAGAAACACAGCAAATAATGCATGAGCCACACTGGTTTATTTCGTAGGAGCACTGGCTGGAACAAGACATATTCAGGTCTGACACAGTTAAAGTACTCTCAGGTCAAGATTCAATCTGATTTTTGATATTTGTGTGTTTAGCATTTGTTTGTAGCATGAAATTGCAACACCAGCAAATTACATTTTCCAACAATTACATTTTAAATGTGCAAACTAGAAATGCCCCAGAATGAACCATTTCAGAACCAAACAAATCTATTGTGTAAAGGCTAAATACTGAACATGTTTATTCTACAGGTTTTCATCAATTTTACATCTTTTTTTGCCATTACACAATTCAGCCTAAATTATTTTTTGTCAAGTTTCTGAAAGAATAAAACTTACAAATATTTATTGAATACTTTTCATATCCAAGTAGACATACTAACAATACATTTATCTCAGCATTGCTACTCAGTTGGTCATTTCAATAAAAAACAAAATATATGAGACTATGTTACCTAGTGATTGGGTCTTTTTACTTCAATGACCAAACTATATGGATCAGGAACCAGGTCCATTACATCTCATTCTTGGTTATATAAGCATGTGCATATACCAATGATTCAGATTTTTTGTAGCACGAACAACACTGTCCCAATTTGCCTCAGTCTACCTCTTATCCCATATCCAGTATATCCCAGGCCCTATTCTCTTTGTTTTTTTGTTTTTTGTTTTTTTTTGGAAGAGACTCTCTTGACTACTGCTAAAAACATTCACTTTGACTTCATCAATGTGGCCGTCAACACATATGTACTTATTAATGCAGTTAAATGGTCTAAAATTACAAGCTGCAGCCTGGTCAGAACTGAAAGAATGACCTCATGTCATCGCCATGGCAATGTAAACAACTGGTATATGTAAACAACGCAAACAGTAGCGTTACCAGTGTTGTAAAAGTGACTGTTACTACGTTAACTTAAACACAAGTACAAAAGAAACCTATAAAGAAATTAGTTTGGAAAGTCTCCAGAGAAAAGACCAGGCTTGTTTTTTTTCCAGGTAGTTCATAGTAAAATCATAGTAAACTCTCTCGGTAACAGACAGCAATCATAAATATTTGTGGTTTAAAAAAAAAAAAAAAAAAAAGGGAAAAGAAACACACAGCCCAGGGCTCATTGAGTTTTGAGAAGGGTTGTGGTCCAGTTTGGTAATAAGTACTGTTTCCGAGAAGGGAGAGCACCCATCACCAGCCAACCAAGACTGAAACTGAGTAACACTGCCGTGAAATTTAGAGGCCCTGTCATTTGATGTTGGGTGTGTGCCATGCCATTAACCCCTCCCATCTCATGCCCCCTTTACTCTGGCAGGCTCCCCTGAGAGGCCTAGTTTTGATCAGTGACACTGGTTTCCATGGAAGAGAGTAAATGGGAGTTGCTGAGAATAGACAGATACAGAGGCTCTTGAGTAAGAGTTAAAATTTTATGCACTAATATGAATTGTCTTGATTCTGTAAAGAAAATTATATCAATATAACAATATAATTTTCAAAGACAAATGTGGACAAACAAATATATGCAATATATATGCGACACCTGCAATTAACAACGGCTTTTATCAAGCAAGAATCTGCATACAATGTTGCACAGTGCTTTTAAACACTCAGCAACAAATGGTTTCATGGTTTCAATATGCAGTAAAATGAGCTGTCCCAAAAGATCTCTGGGATTGCTTTGGATTGAAAATGTTTGCATTTTGTAAGAATATCACATCACACATTTTTGCATTTTACATAAACACTGTCCACTCTCACAGTGAAGACTAATTTTACATAAAACAATTCAGCCAACTCACTGAATCACTAAATAATTTAAGATTTTCACGAAGTTTAACGAGTAGAAGGTGTGGAAACGCCAAGCTGTTTGATATACTACCTCTGAGGCAATCATCAGGTTCACTTCCTGGAGGCATCGTTACGTGCTTGCTGCAACGCAGTACAGCATGCTTGTCATGACATGGTGGCTGTGAATGAACAGACTTTGCCTAAATATAGGCAAGCCAGATGTGTGTGACAAACCCACTGGGTGACTCTCTGCAGAACGCAGAAAAGGAAACTCATTTAGAAAAAGGAACAGTGGGAATGGATTATACGAGGCCTATGAGACAATATACGCATGTTACACTTAGATTATGATATTTTATTTATAGATCATAGTTTTAACTAAAGAAATAGCTTTAAGAATAAAGCAGTGCACAAATGCAAGCGCTTAACATCATTTTATGTGTACTTTCTTACAGACCAAGTGTACAAGGGGTTAGGCAATATTAATGGTTTAATTTAAATATACATATGTTTAGCCTGAAATTATGAACTTTTACAATGCTATAAAGTGTCATATTTTACATTTAGACCTGCAAGTTATTTGTACTTTTGATTATGCTGGTCCGCAACATCAGCTGTTTTGTGTGGCTACTGGTGTTCACTCACTCAGCTGAGTTTGAATACTCACTGTATGGGCTAAATAACGTACTCATGAGAGGGGAATCTAGTTAGACATTAAAAAAGGTTTTATTTGCTTCCTCAATGAGATGCATTAGTTATGTAATTGTCTTTAATGAGTGAGAGTCTGCAGTTGGGCACAAGCACATAACAAAATAACAGAATAACAGCATCATAAGTGCGGTGTCTTTATTGCCCAATGTTAAAAGTATTTTTCAGCACTGCTGTGGCTATGATTATGTAAGGGTGTAATATCTGTAGGTTGTTATGCTGACATTTAAAATTTATGTTTAATTTATTAACCATGTACAAGTGCATAATACTTTATAATACATTTGGCAGAGATTCCCTTAGCTATGTATTGTACCAGTATTTAAACTAATTAAATTATCTAAAAAACAAAAAAATCTAAATAATTGTTTAAATAACTGAATACAAACATCTTAATAATAATCATTAGGTGCAGCTATACAGTGTGTGCATGTCAGTCCACGTGGCACAAACAGCCAAGATAAGCACTAGTTTTTGGACGTGGCAGACACAGTTAGCAATCTTCAAACACAAGCTAAGTATACCTCTCCATTATGCTAATTAAAATATAGCTGCAAAACCTTGCAAATGTGTCACCATGAGTCATCCTCACGTTGAAGGTGCAACCTGGGTTCACACACTGCCTCTGCAAGAAAGTGGGAGACAAAAACAGAGCTGCCCCAGCCACATTCGCAAAAACACATGGGCCAAAGTGCAAAACCAGTCAATTCAGCCATTTAAACCACCAGCATACATGCACCTAGTTCCTCTTTATCTAGAACAGCTGATAACCTCACCTCAAACCGTCATGGCTACATGCTTACAAAGACAGGTTGTACTCTTCTGTGTAACAGAATGTCCTTGGAGCCTATATTCAAACAACTATGGAAGGTTGCATTATTTTTCTGTTATCTCTGCCTTCACAGATCATGAACAACTTTGTGTTTAACACCAAAACATAAAAGATTTCCATCTTTTAGTGAACAAAAAAGGCAACAAATAAGCAAAATATGGGTAAAAAACAGCCACATCCAGCACAGGAAGAGTCCCTGCCTTTTAAGTTGGCCTCCTGTGAGCAGAACCTCAAAAACATTCCTTTAAAAACATGGCTGACATAACATGCTAAAACAAACCAATGACGCAGCCCACTGAGGAAAAAGCTAAAAATATCCACGGGGCGAGGTGCTCAGAAAGTGCTCTCGGTGCAGCCTTGTTTCAGAGCGTCTTTCTCTGGCAGTGAAATGTGACTTTACGCGCCACGTTCTTCCCCGAGGCCTCACAGGGGCCGGCCCTGAGACAGAAGGAATGCACCCATATACCACCGAACTGTTGAAGTGGCCCAGACTACCATCTTATCAAACAAGCTTGGGTGGGTGGGCTGTTTGGGGTGGGGGTATAGGGGGTCCAACACCACTGTGAGAACAGTCTCAATGCAAATGTGTGTATGCAAAACACAGCCTGAAGGAACCTGCCGTGCAGGCATGTAACACTTTCTTTATAAGACAAATGTGTCAGTGTGAGCAGAGGAAAGCACTTAAAGTAGAAATTCCTACAGAATCCTCCTTAAGTGGTTTTCAAGTGGACACATGACTACACTTAGGCAAGTATTTTAACTACTACATTACATTTTACGGCTGTTTTAAGGTGAACACAGCTTTGGGATCATGACCAATGAATATTCCATACAAACTATTATCTAACTTCTTTAAGTTCACAATACTTTTATATTTTATTTGCTGTAACATTTAAACAATTTGTCTAATATTGTGTGGGCCCCCTGACTCAATAAGGCCATAACAAGATGTTCTGTGGTATCTGACACAAATAACTTAGCAGTAGTTCCTTTAAAAAAAAAAGTTCTGTATGTTGTGAGATGGGTTCTACGCAAGCATCAATAAGCCTTGGCAACCCATTATCTTGCTGCTGCTTCATAACTTTCTTCAAAGCCCTTTTCTTAATCTACAGTGTCACGTATATACTAGAAATATATTATAGAAGGCATTTTCTCTCAGTATTTACAGTGCACTGGGTAGAAATGATTGTGACCAGCAATATCACACGATATTCAATGCAGGAGGCTCCACACACACATCCTGCAGGTCAGTACAGCATTCTTTACCTTCTACAGGACATGGCAAAAGTCATGGCACAAGATTCTAGTTCCTGAACAATGACATATGGCATGTCAGTGCACAATAACATTATAATTTGGTTTTGGTCTAGTTTGGGTGTAACTTCACAGCGGTCAAGAAAAAACATTCCTCCACATTAAACTTGCAGAAAAAGGAGGGTCCACATTACATAATTGTTCTGGCAGAGGACATAAGTAAAACTTCCTCTGTTGAATTTCCTCAAAAATGTGAGCCTCGCAAATTGCAACAGCCTAGATTATGAACACACAAATCGGTGCAGTGAAGCAATAACATTTGATCAAGCACTGACTCCAGGGCTAAGCTACCAAAATGCACCAAAAGCTGTGAATGCATTTCAGTTGCCTGGAAGTAACAGCAATAATCACATGACAATAATTCCTGTGAAAAGGCTGTTCAGATGAGAAGACTGTGCAGAAGATTTAGACAACACAGCACTTTATTTTAAATACTTTCTCACAGCAAAAAAATAGCTTGCTGTAAAACGGATGCAGTTAAACACAAATGTAGTAAAAAAAATCTGAAAAAAGTAGCTGAGATCTTGTGAGCCAGTTTGAAGCACAAAGCTTGTTGCCAGATTTCTCCTGGATGCCCCCGGCCAGTGTGTGGCTGTATTCACTAACTATAACTAATGAATAGAGATTTCAAAATGTTGTAATAAACTCCATAACATAAAAGCCATACTTTTCAGTAAGAGTGTTATTTATGTATATCCTAATATTAGCATAATACTGAGTTAAACACTTACTGCTCAGACAAGGAACTACACATTCTAATTTTACAGGTGCCTAAATGTTTTGCACAGTCTATAATAAAAACAGGAAATTAATAAAGGGAACCAAACTGTAAAAACAAAGGTCAAAGGACTCACCTGTAATACCGTGACTGCAGGTAAGTGGAACATACTGCTTTGGAGACGTGGCTGGCCGAGCCAAAGTCAATGACCTTCACGCGGTAGGGCTGCCTGACGGGGTCCACCAGCATGATGTTTTCAGGCTTGAGGTCAGCATGGATCAGACCCAGGCTCTTCAGCTTCTTCAGTGCTGTGGCCACCTGCTGCAGCACAGGCCGGATGATCTTCAGCGGCAGTGGGCTGAACTTGTTCTGCTTCAGAAAGTCATACAGATTCTGCTCCAGCATCTCAAACACCAGGCAGGTGTGGTTGCGGTGCTGGAAGCACTCGAAGGCCCGCACCAGGTTGTGTTCCTCCGCGTTCTCGCCGCTCAGGCGGGATAGAATTCCCACCTCAATCTGGCCTTGCCGTGCATACGAAGGGTGGTTCTTCAAGATCTTCACTGCAACAATCTCGTTGGTGCCCCTCTTCCAGCATTTGACCACCTGCCCAAAGGTTCCTCGGCCCAGGAACTCTAACACCTCATAGGTGTGCTTAATGGAATACAGGACTTCATGCTGAACCAGCTGGTAGTCCCCGTCCCCTGCTGCACCAGCCCCGCCCACTCCTGTCCCACTGGGTTTGGAGGGCACCACACCTGTGGCTGTACTTCCCACATTGCTTTGCAACATGGCAGGTAGTGCAGAATGTTCCTCTACTATCTGCATGGTGCTCTTACTCTTACTGTCTAGCTCCTCACCTTTGCGTTTAAACCCACATCGCAGGGTTCCGTCTACAGAATTTAAACCTCCGCTCCTCCCTCTCTTCTCCTCCTCGTCCCGCCCTTCCCCTTCCTCCTCCTCTCCCTCCTCAACTTCACCTCCACCCGCTCCTCCAGAAGATTCCTTCTGGACTCTCTGACCACCGTCTCCTCTGTCCTCCTCACCTGCTGTGACCGCGCTGAAGCCACGCCCCTCAACTCCCCCCGGCTCCACACACCTGTGCGGCGAGTGACGCCTCACAGGAGCTGACGAAGAACACACAGTCTGTAACGGGTCAAGAGCACCACGGGGTCTCACGCCCTGCCACACTTCTGTCTTTAACGTCGGGACAATATTGGTTGGGTGTGCAATGCCTAGGTTCACGCCAACCACGTAGGTGCGAGGGGTCTTCTCATGGTACACACAGCTGCTGGCCTCCGCTTTCCTCACACTGCTAAAGGCACTTGTCTGGGGTTGATACACATGCGGTGGGCAGACCAAAACCTGTGAGGCCATACCTGCAAAACAAATGGAGGAAATATGATTAGCCTAAGCATAATTTGACTCCTACATGGAAGCCTCTCACATTTAACCCTTAGCAAGCAGAGTCAGTATAGTTACTGACCACAAAAACAATGCAAAAGACAGTTCTCAATAAAAGTAATTAACCAAAACAGGGATTCTACCACAAAACCGAAAAATGGGGAACTGGTTATTGATACCAAGACAGTTTTACAAAGCTTGTATAAAAGTAAGCAATATCTGCAGTATGTCTCAATAAATTGTTTCAGCAATGTTATGGCAACGCGAACATGTGAAATAGTCGTATCACAGGATATAAAATGTCTTGTGTAATGTCACATCGAAACTTTATGCTGCTTGACACAAAAGAAAAATCTGCAATGTTCTCATTTTCCACATCGAATCTACCATTGTCAGAATATATCTGCCCAAATTTTGTATATCACAACATTTAGCACAAAACAAAATATGGCAAAGCCATGCAGCCCTAATCTGAACAAGAGTAGTTTCCTGGATATATTAATATTTAATTAAATCACTTTTATTACAACACAATCTTAATATCTTTAAAAAAAAGAAGCAATGTCATGGTCTTGGTACTAGTTTTTGGGGGAAAACATTATGTGAACTGTAAAGTAATGTAATGTGAAGTAACAAAGTACTTTTAGTACTTGTAAACGTACTTCATATGATGATAATGTTTCATATGTATCTATATGTGTTGTTCATATTGTTCCTTTACAGAAGCAGAATAAGAATAATCATGAGTGTGGCGTACATTGAATGCTAGCAGACTGGGGTGATACACGCCAAGACCAGGTTTAGGTTTAGGCTCTACTCTCAGATATTCTAAGAAATATTGTGTTTAGCATTATATATAATGCTTGATATCAGTTCACTTAGCTTACTATTGTAAGCAAACTGGCTGTTTCTAAGCTTAAAGACATGAGCTGCACAGAGCAAGAATAGTAACAATATGCACTTGGGTTAGGTTACAATGTCAACTTCTCATTAAAATGTTTGGTTTAACCAAAAGGCTGGTGGCCTTTGTCTATGTAATGTTCAGGCCACATGTGATCAACTATTGGTTTCTGTAGTGCTGATATGGTTTTAATATAATGTAGTACTGTCAAAATGTTGCATGTTTTCTTTAAACAGGAGTTCACTGTAACCATATAATAGATATAGTAATTACAATACATATCATACATATCAATACAAATCATTAGTAACTGCAAATTTCTAAGGGTAAAACAATCTTCTTCCCCGTCTTTTCAGGCCTTTTTCTAGAGAAAAAAAGAACTGTATTTCAGGACATGTTTAAAAGGGCTCAGAAATAGGCCTACTGGCTTTGTAATGCTAATTACACCTGTGTATAATATACTAATGGAATATCAATTAGGCTAATATGCATCAAGACACCAAAATACACCTCTGCATATTGAATGTGTTTGAGAAACTAGTGCCATTAACTGACAGGGCTTTGCCATTAGCTGGTGGAGATTAGTCACGCTAGTTACACAGGAGCTGCTTATGCTGGCACAACATATTGCACAAGTTTGGACAGGAGAACAGAAGAACAAGAGAACAGGTGTGGCAGAAAAGCTGCACATACACACACACCTGTATTTTATGCATACGAATCCACAGAGACCGAGCTAGGAATGCAAACTAGGATTATGAAATTCAGAGGCATGCATGGGAACTTTAAAGGCATGAAACAAATAGGATAGCTACATAGTGAGTGGACTAATAACAATCTGTGTCTAGTTGGCTGAGAAAAGTCCAAAAGATCTCTGTCTTGCTGGCTTCAAAATGCCTGCAGCATAGACATGAAAGAATCATGTGGTGTAAGACTAAATCTAGTGTATAGATTTCATAATTAATTTGTTTTAAATGATCAAAAGCTCCAAAAAAGCAGAAAATCCTTTAAAACTACATTAAAAATGTAAGTACCCTCAGATAAAAGCCAATGAACACATATCACACCCATTTCAAGATATCTAATATTTAAAAGCTCAAAGATTCAACAATCAAGATTCTAAGTCATAACAATAGACAGAAAATGTAGAACCTTTTAATTCTACTATACTTGAACTGCATGTAAGCAGGTCTTTTCCTCTTAGCCCCTAACCAGAAGGACACTGCTAAATCCATTAGGACACGCCAGCCAAGGTTTTGAGTTACACCTCACTATCTTGTAGTTTCAACTGCTCCCTTCTGCCAGAGACAGGTGGCAACTGACCTATTCCCCTACGTCAGTAACCAATGGGGTTAAAGGAGGGGGGCAGCACTGTGAAACACACCTGTTGACACAGCAACTGTTTCACTCAAACAACAGGAAATTACAGGGAGTAGCATTTGCCCCAAAACAAAAGCAGCTTAATGAGAGAGGATCTGGCCTCTTGGCAGAAAGTGTGAGCAAATAAAAGACTTGTTGCTGCCTCTGTTAACATTCTCTGTAAACTTCATTCTCTTTTTTTCAACCTTTAAAAACAGTCATAACTTCACTTTTTAGTTTAGTGACCAAAATACAAAGAAGCAGTATTGCATGCAAACCACTCTTCTGCAATGTTAGTTAACTAAATAAACAGAACATGAAAGAGGGAAAAGTTTATGTTTTCAAGTCTATCATATTCAAAAATAAGGGAAAAGGAGCAGAGTTACCCTAAGAGGCCAATGTGTTTATATAACCACAAGAGCTACCATTACACAAAATGGCAAATCTGGCAAATCTAATCAGCAGGGAACAAAAAGTCCCAGACTAGGGGTGGGCAATAATATTTTTTTTGCATAGTTAGGATGATAAATTACATCACAATATGATTTGCTGCCCACACTGTGGACACTGACCAACTGTTTCATTACAAACAGAGTTTAAGCATTTGTTTCTTTAGATCCAATGCAGCACACATGTTAAACTCAATAATAAGATCAATATGCACCGAGGTTTAAACTGTCACTACTGTTTGTAAAACATGGCAGGTAAATTACTTATATTAAATGTATATACAATATGCGATATATGGCTTAGCTCTAACCTAGTTAGTCTATTGATTGCTTTTCCTGGAGATCCTTATTTATTTACATTAAGTAAGAAAGCACTATGACCTGTGTGAAAAATAATGCCAAGAACCTTTTTAACAAACCATTTGAAGCAGAAGTACAAAACGAGGACCTAGCAAATAACAAAGGAGCTAATGTTTTTAGACCCTGCTCTAATCCTTTTGGAACTCCTTTAGTAAATGTGAATAAATACATATTACTAAAAATAATTAGATACAAAAGAAATTAGTACCTAAAAAGTAAGATGTAAGTACTTTATCTTAGCACATAGATATAAAAACAGTAGTTAGGGCTGCACTATATTGGAAACATTGACATTGCAATATGTTGTTTTTGCAATGTATATGTAACTACAACAAACAAACAACAAACTTTTTCTAACTAGTTAACTAGCTAACTAAACTTCTAACACACAAGTTTAGCTAACTATTTATGCATGTTAATTTAGGTAGTTAGTGTTAGCTAAGCGTAAATTAAACTAAATATATAACGTTACCATTTTTTATTCGATTACATAAGCTGATTTTGGTAGCGAGCTTAGATATACCATGGAAAATCAGAATAGTGTTAAAAAATCCTTTCGTATTAAACAATGAAAGCAGGACCTAAAGTTTTTTTTTTGTACACACCATTAATTTAGTCTTTAAAAACATTAGCAACTAGGCTAGCTGGCTAAAATTTTGTTTTACACACGATGCAACGTGACACACTGTTAAAAGTTTAAAACATAGGTTAGCTAACACTAGTTAACTTATCTGCTATATAAAAGTTAATGCTAAAAAGTAAAAAAAAAAAATTCAAACCGTGAAAGCAGGATCTTTTTACAAGTTTTGGGTTTTCTTTTAAGTTTACTTTACTATTATGCATTTTGGTTCAACAAAAATGAGCAAAAAGTGAGCATATCACTAAAAAAAAAACGAAAAAGTAAAACAGCAACCTTTGGCAACTAGCAGGCTAACTAGCTTTAGCTAACTAAACATGTTTATCTCGCTACAATGCTAACTTACGTTACTTAACGGAGTGTTAAAAGCTAAAGTTAGTTAACGCTAGCTAACTTCAGGTGGCTAAGCATATAGTTATTAAACTCAGAAAAAAACAATTAAATATTCGTTAACTAGATTTATCTAGATTAGTTATCTAGATTTGTGGCTAATTATCACCTCAATATAATTTTATATACCTGGCTAATAATTATTTGTTATCTAGTTCGCTAACGCTAGCTGGCTTCAGCTTAGCGTTCAACTTATGAGTGATAGTTAAGTTAGCTAGCGTTAGCTCGGAGTTGAGTAGTTAGCTTAGCTTTGGGGCAGTGACAACAACCAGCACTAAATCAAACTTATGGAAACAAGTTCAGACTCAAATATTACCAAAACGAACCAGTTTATAACATACTACTTTACTCGTTAAATCTAAGGCAGCTGTTAAATACATCCTCAGCAGGTAAATACAGCAAAAACCCAACTTTTTCCGCCCTTAAAACTGTCTAATCAGCAGCAGAAAGCGAGCTTGTTTACAGAAGTCGCCAACTGTTAAGCGCTGGCTAGCGCTAACCTGTTAGCTAGCTCCTCGGTTACACAGCTAAGTTAGATAAGGAGCTCCGTGTTAGATATGAATTTCCCTAAATAACGTAAATCGTCATCGTACCTTCACAGCCAGCAACCGTCGTCGAAATGCGAGGCTTCTCTGAACATGTCAGGGATTTAATATGCACCCACACCATGCTCAAAACACTTGCTGAGCTGCCATCTTGTCCTCTCGTTGGACAACGAGGGAGCGAGAAGCGTCGTCTCCCTCATTCCTCAAAGTGCTGACAAACTCTCGGACTAAGCCATTCATGAGGGTCCTGTCGGGTCCGCCGTGTAGTTAAAGGTGTCCTCTGCGATAAGGGCTGGCTCTGCTTTTCATTTCGGGGGCGGTAATAGCCCGAATTGCTTTCCCAGGCGGAGACGGGCGAGTTGGGGGGAAAGCTCGCTCGCTGCCTCGCTCAGCGCCGCTCTGCTCTGCTCTGCTGCCCCGCTGTAACTCGCTCTGCTCCAGAACCGTCTCGTCCTCCTTCTCCGTCCACACTTCCCCCATTAGACTGTGGCGCAGTATTGCCACCTTCCGAACCGGAGAGCAAAGGAGAAGAAAAAACAACAGTAAAGGCCCTAGTTTTCAGCGCCACCTTGTGAAACAGGGACAAGTGTACCTCATAAATACACAATAAGTCCAAAAACATGCAGCCATTCCTTCTAAAATTTCTTATATGTTGGTAAGATTGACCAGTTTCAAGAAAAAAATCATTTTCAGTGTATAAACAATGATTTCTTTTTTTTGTTGATTTTACAATCAGATTATAATAGAACACTGAAATTGAAATAAAGGGCATGGGGTGGGGGGGTCAATTACACATAAAAGTTTGAGAAAACATACAAACAGCATACAAAAGTTATAAACAAAGTTATACATCAACTCTACAAAGCCTTGACATAATTTATTTAATCATTGTTCACCCTAGTGCCATGAAATCTAGCTGTTGCCTGCTCCAAAAAGAGAATGTCCAAAAAAATATCTGCACCACAGGTGTAATAAGTTACCATAGGTTTGAGCCATCATGGAAAATTATTTCTGCTGGTCAACACATTGTGCCCTGATCTGCAGAAGTTTCCAAACATCTATGAAGTGGTGCCAAGTGGTCATGCGGTCTAAAGCACTGCTGCTATGATTGGGAGATCACTGGTTCGAATCCTGGCTGTGCAGCTTGCCATCATCTGCCAGAGTCCTGAAAGAGCACAGCTGGCCTTACTTGCTCTGGGTAGGTAGATGGCACTGTTTCTCTACATCACTCCAAGGGTGATGTTGATCAGCACAAGACATCTGTGAGGTGTTGTATCAGAACCAAGTCGCTGCGCTTTTCTCCGAGCTCGGAGGAACCAATTTGCTGCGCTTTCCTCCAAGAGCGCTATGATGTTACTTGGCAATGCTGCATCAGCAGCAGTTCAGAAAGAGGCGGTGGCTGTCTTCACCCTCCATGTGTTGTGGCATCACCAGCAAAGGGGGAAATGCAGCTGAATGGGTGGGACAGCTGGCCAAGCTAAATTGAAAAAAAAAAAAAAAGAAATCAAATCAAATAAAAAACAGATGAGAAAAAGTTATTGGCATCTATCAGTCTGAAAAATGTTACAGAGTAATTTCTAAAGCGTTAGGACTCCAGCTGACTACAGTGAGTGCTATTATTCATAAATGGTGAAAAAATGGAACACTGGTGAACCTTCTCAGGAGTGACCGGCCAAACGAAATTACTCCAAAAGGCGATGGATTTGCGCTTTTTAGTACATCATTCAAAGTTAAAAGATCCCCAGAAGACCCCAATCCTTTATCTTGTACCACCAGAATTGTGTTTATGATGTGTTCACCATTCAGAAAAAATATGCAGACTTTAGATTTTGACAGCAGGTAAAAAAATAACATCTGAATGCCCTTTGTCTCCAGTTATAGTCCAGCCAGTCTGGAGTTTACAGTTTCACTGTGCAGGATTGAATGCAGCCCAATAGTAAGCTCTATACAAATGCATGACTCAACAGCTGCTGCTCTGTATGATACATCTAATAAATAAATTACTGAAATCATTAATAAATGATGAAGTCACAGTGTGATAGATGTGAAGGTCTAGATTTCCATAGCAGTCCTTGAAGTCAGGAAATCTGGATGTTCAAAACACATTTTGAGTCATCATTAAACTTGAATTATGTTCTTTATGGTATGTATCTTTACATTAATGTATATTTAGTAGTATCTAGACAAAGGTTTGCCAGAAAATGTCAATAAATATTTTTGTTTTTGACTACAGTAAGAACACTGAAAAGTGGTTTAACGTGATAACACTTATCAATTGGTGTCAATTCCAGTCAGTAAATCCATAGAACATCAGTATCTACTATAATAATAGAAACTATAATAATAAAAACTATATAAATATAATACTTTTATAATAATATTATATATTATAGAATATATAATATATTAATAATATATTATGTTTTGCTGGCTGATATATTGTCAAATAAATATTATTGAGAGTATGTACTTTATTTTTGAACCCATCCTCTCATTATTTAGCCTACTAATCACAGAAGAACATAAGCAGCACTGTAATTTGGACTGGACACATCACACATACACACAGGGGTGGTTGCAGTCCTGTTTATTCAGGAAATCTGTCAGGTTAAAGCTGTAAATTGACACATAACAAAACAACCTTTACTGTACACAATGATGAGGAGCAACATCATCTATACAGTGTAGAGTTGCGTATAGAAGCTTAATGCTGTAAATGTTTCCCATCTACACACACAAGTTGGACACAATATCTGGATGCATAAAAGCGCTGAGTATGCTACTGGAATATATTAAAATACAGTTAAAAATGCCAGGTCACCATCTATCATAGCGTAGCCCCCTCATAAATACTTTGAAGGATGTAAATATGGACAGGGGCAGAATGCCTTTCATTCTTTCAGTTAGTGATATAATCTCTCTCTCTCTCTCTCTCTCTCTCTCTCTCATACTCTCAATACTGCATTGTAACAGAGCGTGACAGTGACAAACAGATTTTCTAGTACTGTGAAAACGACCTTTTTTGCAAAACATGCTTAGCATCAATAAAAGCATTGTATATAGGAAAGAAGTTGTTTAAAAAGATTATGCTAGGTGTTCTGGCAACAATGGGACAATTAAAAACAGCTGCATCTAAACTGAGAAAAGGACAGTATGCGTTTAACCGAGGCTGGCACTCCAGACACAGTAAGGCACCAGTCATTTCCCCCCACACATTTACCTCACCTCCTAACCCAGGCTTATTTAACACTATTATACCATAAACACCAGCCTCAGTAATGCTCAAATCTAAGATGTGGAGTCAGTAAACTCGAATATGTGATTTTAAAAGTGAAATTAAATGTATTTGATTAAAATTCAAGTAGTTGTTTTAATAAAAGGGGCATCAATCAATTAATAACTCAAACAATCAATCATTGGTCTTGTTCAGGACAACTACAGTACTTTACCTTAAGGTTTCTAACATGTTTATGTTCTTAATTCTTTACAAAATAAAGAATGCAGGAATTTTGAAAAGCCACCAAAGTAACAACAGCTTCTTAAGCGACAGATACTGTATCAATCAGTGACTCCCATTTCATGATGGAAACCAATTTATTTTTAAATCCTAATGCCATTTAAACAAATAAAGGATCCCCCCAACTCTTTCAACTGCTTTCAAAGGGGCCCATTATGGTGACATTTTAAAACAAAATTAAATTAACAATAAAAATAATTTTCAAAAAACATTTTCCAAAAAAAGAAAAAAAAAAAAAAAAAAAAGGGGTTGGGGGGTTAGTTTATTTTCCAGGAACACTTCATCATCAAACCTCATCTGAGCCAAACACCATGTCTGGATGCATTTCTAAAGATCCCTGATATTAAATGCAGTGACAAGAGGTCAGAAATGTTTCTGTGACATAAATTCCTAGACAGCGTTGACAGCAGGTGAGCTTTGGGGAGAGATAATCAGCAATTCCACTAACACAGTTGTTCCTATGACCCTACGTAGACTGCATGGTTCACTCTAACCATCAGTTCAGGCAAACAGCTTAGGTGTCTGCGCTTTCTCTGGGCTGAATTATGTCCTGTAGGATCTTCTGGTAGAACGGAGAAAAGACAAGCTTGTTGAAGTTAACCAAGCGGCTCAGTTTGACGCCAAGCTCCTCCAGCTCTTTACTGACAGGTGCCAGACCTCCAGGAATTGTTGGGGGGGTCTTATGTTGGCTTGACTCCAGGAAGCACAGGAGATAGGCCTGAATCCGAGAATCTGTGGGAGAGGGAAAGGGTTAGTGAATAAATCCGAGAGGAAACCACAAGTACAAAACATTTAGGATTCATAATAGATAAGAACACATGCTTACAATCTACACAGTTAAAAAAATGACCAATTTTACTGTTTAAACTAGTTTTGCAATTAATGAGAGTTGGGTTTTTTTCTTTACTTATACGCTGACATGTCAAAAGGCATGGGATAGCAGTATGTAAATCTTGGGAGTGAGACTAAAACACTGGCCAGCATGTTTAGCATTCTACAGCTCTGTTTTAACTTTCTTTTCCAGCTTCCTATAAGTTATTTGAAAAACATAAAAATAATTATTTTGTATATAAAACACATTTACATATAGCACCAGTCAAAATTTTGTCAAAATGTGTTTAATTTTTTCTTATTTTAAATAATTTTCAAATTGTAGATTAGCTTTAAATACATGAAAAACATCAAGGAACACATATGAAATTATGTAGTAAACCAAAATGTGTTTGTGCTCCAAATCCCCTGACCTAAACACAATTGAGATGGCGATTTGTGATGAGCTGGAGCTTCACAGCGTGACGGAAAAGCAGAAACTACTGAGATTAAAATGCCAGATCAGATCTGTCCTCAAAGATAAATGTGGCTATATAGAAGAACCTAAAATATAAAACATATTCTGGTTTCTTTAACACTTTTTGCTTACAGAAAAATACTGAATGTGTTCCTGTATAGCTATAATGCAGTCCTCAATAATACATTTACAATGTTAAAGAAGAGGTTTGTCCAAAGTTTTGACTGGTACTATTGACTTGTATGAAAACAGTTACTCTATTTCAACCTGGAACAGTAGCATGTGTCAATATACATATGCTAACTCAATAAAGCTTAATTACCGATGAGTTTACGGATGGGGTTGTCTGCAGACTGGACAGCTGCTACTTGGCCTTTGAGGGCACTCTGTCTGTCCGTGTGGAAGGGTGAGAATCCATGCTGAGACAGGCATTCTCCTAGCTCCAAACACAGCTTCTCTCCAATTGAAGAGAATGCTTCATCCAGTTTGAATGACCTGTAAATCAGAGAGCGAGGAAACCCTGAGGATTCTGGGACACTTTGTGCTGAAATCTGGGCCATAATCAGACGTTTATACTTACGGTGTGTGCATGTCTGCAAGCAGGATTTTCATGGTATTCTTAAGCCTGTCCATGAGGCCTGGCAGGCCAGAGATGGCCTCTCCCGCACTGTTATACACAATGAGAAGCACAGCCGCCACCAGCACCAGGCGCTCAAGCTCCAGCTGCATCTCCAGAAACCTGCCCCTGTCCATCAGAGCAGTCTACAGCAGAGAGAGAAGGGGGGTATAATGAAACAAATGTATTCTCAGATTAGCAAAAAGGAATACATTATTATTATTATTATTATTATTAATATGAAATTAGAACAAAAGATTTGATGTGTAAATCGAAACCCTCACATTTGATTTTTTTGCAACTGTCTGGAAACAATCAAACACAGTCTTTTTAATAATTATTAAATCACTCTTCAGTTGTAATTTCCTTACTTTAAAGTTTAAAAATATATATATTTTAAAATATAATTATACTTTTTTTAAATTATTTTATTTAGCCCCAAAAAAGCAAGCACATAATTTGTGTTACTATAATTTAACATTCTAATTAACATGATATTTAAACCCACACAATTGACAAAGAATTATGTAAGAGCAATTATGTATTACCACAATTTAGGACTGGATGATATTTGGTACGGTACAATTACAATTTTTTGTTCTTACACAATTTCAGTTTTTGTATATGTAAACAAAAACAGGACCATTTAAAGTGATGCACACTTTGTTTAATTTACATTTAATACATTTTTAATTTAGTTTCATTTTTTTTTTAAACAATAGTAAAAGGTTTTATATTAAACCCGGTGCAAACATAACCTCCTTGTATTTCAGTTAGGGAAACATGTACAATATGAAAAAAATCACTGCCACATAAAAGAGATCTTTATGGGTTTCTGACAGAAGCAAATGACCATCTACTGAGATTCCCTCTGGCAGCTTCTATACCTCGATTATCCAATTTCCAAAATTGCATTAAAACAGTAATTTGATTAAACAAATGTATCTGATTACCCTCCCAGCCCTCCCACAATTTATATTAATAAATGTACTCCCAGTACCAAATAGCCATAGTTTGGTAGAAAAGGTCAGGACATGGTTATAGACACCTCAAACCCACCTCAGGGAAGGAGTCTGTGCTACGGTCCCAGTTGAGCAGCCGTAAATAGGCCTGATTATGCACGCTGAGCGCCAGCTGAGAGGAAGAACTAGAATCACTTGCTGCTCCTCCCTGACTTTCTTTGAGCGAGTCTGCAGTTTCCTGGAGCCATTTCAGAGTGAAGTCTAAAGCATCTGCAAAATAAAAAAAAAATAAAAAAAAATAATAAATTAAATCTTACATACTACATACTAGTATATACTAGTGAAACACTGATCACAGGATTGCTTTTATTTATTGAATTAAATTGATTGAGCCCTTCCAAATAACCATATGTATTAAAACAAAATGCAGTAAATACTATAAAGTACTTCATATCTGTTATGAAACTAACAAATAATTAATGCCACTTGAGAGAGAGGAATTCAAGTATGCATTAAGAGAAATAAAGGATGTATTTGCAAATTAAGGGTCAGTTTCTTAGACAGGGATTAATCCTAGTCGTAGACTGTGTTTCTTTATTAAAATCTCCATTCAAAATGCTGTGTAGTACTTAGGAGAGGCTTAATCACTGATTAAGGGGGCTAAATGGTTAAATTAAGTGACTCATATATTTTCTAAATATTGCTTTCTATCCTTCTACTGAACAGAATAGACACTTTATTATTCATAACAGAACATTTGTTTTTAACTTATCCTCCACCAGGACACAAAAAAAATCCAACTTATAAAACATACAAATATACAGACTGAACAGAAAAATACATAAAACCACTTTCCAGCTTTAAATAGAACAGTTAGCTCAATGTGGTTATTGAGGAGAATGCATTAAGTGTACAGTAATCCTAAACTAATAAATAAAATAACCAATTTCATTAATTTCATTTGCTACACGTACAGAACAAAATATGCATTTTATTGAAATGCATGTTAATAATGTATTTTATATGTGGAAGAACACTGAAAAGTTTCTCACTGGGCTGTTTGTCCAGAAAATCTTGAAACTTCTGCCTCTCATACTCCACTGACTGCTGCAGGAGGTGAGGACGGAGACTAGTGATGGCGAAGTTGGCCATGTCAATTTTCATCTTGTCCAGAACTGCGAAAATAGCCCTGTAACATGAACAAAAAATATTAATTATGAAGCAAAAACACCAATATGTTATCACACAAACATAACGACAACTATACATCCACTTAAACCATACTGAGAAGAATGCTTGGCTTGCAGTGGCTTACTTAAAAAGGGGCACAATGTCAGTGATGTCCCGAAGCTTTCGGACGTCTTCGTCTCTGCAAGGTGCGCAGAAAGCTCCCATCATGCTGATGATGAACTGAGCCACCTTGCTGATGTCCAGCGCTCCGTTCTCAGCCTGCTGCTGGATGAGGGACAGGTCCAGTGCTTCCTCAATCTGCCCCTTCAACCGAGTTTGCCCCGGCCTCAGGAACATCAGCAGGGTCTAAAGAGGTGGGAGGGAGAACCAAGACACACATCAGTAAGCATTAAAGGGATAGGTGACCCGGAAAGATGCATACAAGTTGAAAGCTTATGGGAGGATGAGCTCATTTGTGTGTATAACTTTTTTACTAGGAACTTAAAATACATTTTAAGTTGAGGTTATGTAACTAGGCTGTAGGTTAATAGGGGCTAACATAGATCATGCCCACGTTAAATGTTTTAATAAAACATCACCTAAATGGCTAATTCTAAGCTGTCCTTTATTTCCTCTATACTAAAAACTCTTTGTCTACAAGTGCCTAATTCTGCTCCTAAAAGTCTAAAGTCAGAATATGGTGCCTGCTCTACTCAAACACACCAATTCAACTCAACCTCAGTGGTAATCACCAGGAAAATCAATCAAATTATTGGATTATCATCCTTGTTCTACACTAAATATATTTTGGATATAACAAAAGCCGGCAAAAACTGTTTTATTCAGTATAATAGTTTAGACCATTTAGTTGAAACAAACTTACTGTTAAATTATTTTTAGAGATCATATGAGCCAGTAGCCAATTAATATCACTCATGTCCTGTTCACACCTGGCATTAACATGCATCCTGGGTGATCTGAGTTAATGGCCAGAACAAAGTGTGAAAATAGTGTGAAAGGGATACAATGCATCTTGACAATGCATCGAAATACGATCACTCAAACCACAAAGGTGGTTATAATTTTAATTACACCAGAGTTTCCATCCGACCCTACAATGTGATGAGAGGAGTGCCATTATCAGCCGGTAAGGTACTGTGACCGAAGATCTCTATGTATTACTCCGCCACATACAGGTAACCTAGCAACCATGCAGCGCTTACAAGCCAAACAACACAGCTACAAACAGAGCAACAATGGAACTATTTTAACTCGCAGAGTGTTTTGAAAACTCTTCCCATTACTGGCTCCCTCCAGTGGAAATGATTAGAGAAACCCGATCACAAGTGCTCACAGGTGTGAACAGCTATGCCTTTTCAAATAATTTGTAACTGGATCACCCAAGACAAATGATAATGCCAGGTGTGAATGGGGCCTCAGTTTCTGTTAGCCTTACCTCCTTAATTTCCCCAACCAGTTGGATGGCGTGGTCAAAGACAGGGGGGTCCTCATTCAGCTGTGCCTCAAGAGAATCCCAGAATACCTTGTGCATGATTTCCTTAACACGTTTCTCTAAGCTGTGGCCATAAAGGAAACAGAAGATCAAACATTTATTGGAAAACATATCTGGCATCTCTTCTGCCCATAGGACTCTATTTAGTAATATTTGAGTATTTATTTTTACCTTCCTTCAGCAGGCTCAGTGGGTTTAACCTGAAAGCCACCATTCACCACAATCTCATGAGCCAATGCCATGTTAGTCACTCCTTTAGCAGTCTCCATTAGCTCTTCCATAGACACAAACTTGGGTGGGCTAGCTGTAAAGAAACAAAAGTGCATTATCTAAAGGACTCATGGGAACTCTACATATTGTACTTTGTATTATGTATATAGTGTGTACATATTGTGTTCTTGCTATTTTTAACACAAAAGATAAAGAAAACCCTGAATTTCTTCTGGAGTCACAGAACACAGGAAATAAATCACGTATGGGTTTCAGCTTTAACCAAATGTTTCGTACACTGTGGAGTCAGTCGGTGAGGGCTTGGTGTATTTGTTCTAATCCTCTTACGCAGCATCTCTTCCGATGCCTCTGTCTGCTCTGTGGAGTCATCTGGCCCTTTACTGTCCATCTTCTTGTTCGCCTCACTGGATGATTCATTGGATTCCTTGGGCATCCTCCACAAACCAGTTATGACCTGGAGAAAAAGAGCCAAATCAGTAGGAGTGGGAAAAGAGAAAAAGCTATGTTTATGATGAAAATATAATATCAGCACAAGAATCCCAGGTAATCATCGAATTATTATTTTTAATTATTTTTAATGTTTTCATGAGTTCTAAACAGTACTGGAAAATGCATATAAGTGTGTTCCCATCATAGTGAAAAACAATTTAAGCTTTGGAATTTTGGGTTTAAACTGGTTTTAAATGATTACTGCTAATTCACTGAAGAACACAATTTCTAAAGGTCTAGAGGGTTGGGATTATCTGCTTAATGTGTAAATATATGCATGTGCTGAGTTGTCTACTTTATATATTTTTTGCTTCAGTAAAAACACTGAAGCAGAATTATTAAATATGATATTGATTAGATAAACACTCATAATTCAGGTCTTTTAATGCATGTATAAAGTCCAGTCAAACGCTGTGTAAAGCTGAAATACTTAGCAAATCACAAGAGGACTGTTCTGTGTGAATTTCAGTTATTTTCACACCTAAACTTTTGTGTGTTTCTTGGTTGCTAGACTTGCTTGATCTAACTACACTATTTTTACAGTTCCCTTACAACATTGATGTTTCTTTAAAAGAACACAAACAATAAAATTGTACAAACAAAAAAAAAATGTTTGTAGTTTAAGCAGTTTAAGTAATGTTGTTGTTTTCATTCGTTAATGACAGTAAGAGAAAACCCTGGTTTCAAGCATTTAATAAAAGTGATTGAGCCCCAATACAACATTCCATCCCAAAAAACAAACGATGGCTATAATGAAGTTCCATTGTTATTATAAGTTCAAAAAGGTGAGGCTCTACAAAATGCCCTGCCTTTATATTTTTTTCCAACACCCGAAACAAAAACGTTCCGAACCGTAGGATTTATACCGAGGTGAGAATCGAACCGTGAGTTTTCTGTACCATTACACCCTTAGTACATAGTGCTCCTACAGTAAGCATGTTTACATAACGTTAGCAAAGCACAGACAACTAAACCTGCCTACTGTAGCTTTTAACTAAGTTGTCCAGCGTGTCTGTGTGTGTGTCCTGGCTCGGTTTGTCCTGAAATAGACCCACAGGGGACAGGGAAAGCCCTCCTAGCCCCAGCTGGTGAGCTGTTAGCTTAGCCAGACAGCTCGGGACCCTTTGAATGGTTTTGTTTATGAGTTGAAGCACTCTGAGCCTCAGACGAGCTAACCCAACTTACTACTAATATTACTCCATTCATTCAACAGACAGTGAACAAAACAGCACCATCATCTCTCCTGACTTACCACCGGTGGACTGGATAAAGAGGTCAGCTCTGGGGGGTCTGTGGGAGCCACTTGTCGGATAATATTTAAAGAACTCTCGCCTGTCCACCGCTCTGTCTCTGGCTTCTCGATGAATCTGATACACAACTCGTCTGCGTCTATTTACGGAAGTAACACCCCACTGAAGCCCGATTGTAGTTTTTTGACTCTGCCAAATGGCTGTTGCGTAAGCAGCAAGCGGGCGAATAAAAACTACATTTCCCATTACGCAATCGCACCACCGGCCTCCAACGGTCCTTATCTACACCGCGGTGCTCATTGGGTAGAGCTTCAAACAAACTGCTTAAAAAATGCAAACCGCAAAAATTATACGATAAAATAATCTATAAATAACGTATTTTTAATAAAAAAACAAATCTCCTGAAACTGATGTTATTTTAATTTTTATTAAAAATGTTGTCATTGGTGCCATAATCATTTGTGCATTATATTTATTTTTTTAAAATGTTAAAGAATACACCCAAATATATTGTTTATCTGAAGTAGATATCATAAAAAGATTTAAAAAAATAAAAAACGTTATTAAGGAATTCATATGTCATATATATGTCATATAATTCATATATATTCATATATGATAATAACATGATAATATGAACAGTATTTTAGCCAGTCATGCAACACCAGACCAATGCTTCAAAAACTTTAACTGCATACATATAGTGTGGACTGCAGTAGGTGAAGAAAAAAGTATATATTTTCCCAGGCTATGATTAATTAAAAATGTGTTTTCTTTAAAAGAGTGTAATTGCTTTGTTTTGCTATTATCATTTTATCAGTGACATTTAATGGTCTTGAAATGACAATAATATTGTTTATTGCAAAAAAATCAGGGACAATATATTGTCCACAAAAAAATCTTATCACGACAGGTGTAATATATTTGATCAATTATACACAATATATCAAACAGTTCAATAGTTTATAAAAAAAAATCCAATTAGTTTTTTTATTATTTACTTTTCCTGTTTTTACATGTCCCACAAATTATGTTTTATAATGCTGTAGTTACAACATAAACCTTAGTTTAGAAACATATACATTATTAACAAAAAATATTAAGGATATACAATACACATAATAACTCCACCGTATTTACTATTTTATTTAATCCAAAGTAATGTATACAACTATGCACAAAGAATATTAACACTTGCAAACAGTAAGCTTGAAGCATGTGAAGCAAATTCATACAGTTTTTGCTAAACCATCTGAGTAAAATATAAGCCCTATCTTAATGTTACTGATATAATAAAGTACAGTAAAGCCATGACCACAAGCACAGCGATAAATATAGCAGTGGAGTCAGTCACTGGACCAGCTCAGCCCTAAACTAGGTCATGTGACGAGGCCTGTAAATCTATTATTAGTTTATGCTATAAATAAAACTTAGGGTGGCATTTTTTGTTAACGTTTATGAAATAATAAACAAAAAGATGTTCTATCATGACCATTCTTTTTAATTGAGGACATTTATTTATGAACAAAAGGAAGTTGGCAGGTTGCTGTCACAGAGCTGCTCTACAGACAGATTGAGGAGATTATTTGTCCAGAGAACCATCCCATTATGGCCAGAAAAGAGAGAAGAACAGCCTAGGACTGAATCTCATAGGTTAAATCATAGGTTTATTTATCAGCACTGTTGACACTTTACTGTACATCCTGTATATCTGCACTCATCTGCAATCTATTCTTTTACATGACATATTAATGAAATATTAATTTAAAGGACACTCATGCTATTTTAAAAAATAATAATTGCACATATGATAACAATACACAGAAAAGCAGACACTGGTAAAACAATGCTACTGTTTTTAAACACTGGGTGTCAGCAAAGCACACATTTTTGGAACAGGTTTGGTTTGGAGAAGAGCACCATGGAAATCCTGACTGGGCTCTTCCAGTTACTTCACCCAGCTAAACCTCTACTGTTTTCTACTGGTAGTTGCTACAGTGAAGTAAACAAATGTGAATGAATCAGCAATTCACTTCAGAGAACAGATTCCTTATTAAGTAAATGAGTCACTGAATCACATATTTATATACAGCTCTAGACAAAAATAAGAGACCACCATTTGGTGGAATAACCCTGTTTTTTAATAACAGTTTTCATGCATCATGGCATGTTTTCCTCCACTAGTCTTACACACTGCTTTTTGATAATCAAAACACAGAAGACTGGAACAAGCACGCGCGTTTTTTGGAGGGGACCAGAGAAAGTCTCGAAAGGAGAATTCATACTTAAGAACGTTTTCTTGGTTTGTCATATTTTCTGTATTACTTTTTGACCTTCTATATTTCTATTTGTTTTATTTTTTTCTTACTTTTATTTATTTATTTTATTTGAGTTTTATCTTTTTTTTCATTTTATTAATTATATTTTTTGTTTTAATGTAGTTCTGTTGTTTACTTTCTTTAAAATCCATATTTAGCTACCTTTTTGCTTTTAGTCTTTTTTATTTTTTATTTATCCTGTCCACTTATCGTTTCATACTGAATTATTTATTTATTCTTAATTAAATCATAATTATTTGTTTGCTTTTCTAATATCTTTGCCATTTAATTGTATTTAGCTTAGTCTGGTTAAATACTTAATTTAAATTAATTAAATGTATTCCCTAATGAAAATAAAGGTTGATAGATTGATTGATTTATTGATTGATTGATTGATTGATTGATTGAACTTACCAACCAGTCAGCATTCAGTAGCAGGAATGCTAGCGAATCTGTTGTGCAAAATCGTTTATTGTAGAAGCTTAGAAATATACAGGTGAGTTTTCTTTGCCTCAACAGCAAAATATGTTATTATAATTAATACATTTAAAGGAATATCCTTGATGAGTGGATAGAAAATATTTTTAATTTAAGCGTTTAGCTGTTAGCTCCATTCAATCCTATTCATTAAGGACTCACTCGCGCGCTCCCTCTAGCGGTTAACAGGTATTTAGTGATATAACGGGGGAGACAGGACCCGGGCAGGCGCGTAAACCCGCTCTGCCAGCGCGCGGTGTTTTGGTGTGGAAACCCGCGAATCTCCAGTGAGTGACAGCTGTAGGAAACATCAGTAAAACAAAACGTATAACTTTCACCATTATTTATAGTATAAAAGCCACAGTGTGAGTTTTTGTGTTTTGTTTTGGAAACAAAAATAAGGAAGAATGTTTTGTGAGATTTATTTAGTGAGTTTAGCTAGGTTAACTATGCTAAGCTAATACCTCAGGTAAGGTAACTTAACTTACTAAAAAGCTGACTGAAATGTCAGCATATTTAAATTAAGCTAAGATAACTAAGCCAGCTTTAGTTCTTTAAGGTTTAAGGAAACTGGTTTAGTCAGGGGGAAACTAACTAACTAGCTAGTTAACCAAAAGTCTTTACCTTAATTGCTCAGGTAGAAGAAAGCTAACTATAGATACTTGTATTAATTTATCACCAGAATTTAGAAAATACAGAGCTTTTAGTCAATGCTCCCAACAGGTTTACAATGTTAACAATAGGAGCATAGCGTTAACCATGAAAAGAATCACTATTTTTACACCATTAGCAAACAGGCTCAAAGTATTTTTCATACTTTATTTGTAGAATTCTGAGGGCCCTGATATTTAAAACAATGCACTAAGAATTTTGAAAGTGCAAATGTATTAAGTCATAATAAATTGACTGACAAGCACAAATAAATATGTAGGATAAAGAAACAGATTTAAAAATCATTTTTGTGGAAATGCATCGGTTAAAGCTTAGAGTGGTGTCTAAAAATATGGACCTTTTAACTTTTTACAGTAGCCTATATTAAGCAATAAATGAAAAGATAATTTTGGTGGTATGAGATGAGCATGATTAATCTCCCTAATCTTTTCACAGAAACAGGTTTTTACACTGCCATACGTATGACTGGATGTCATAAATAACACTAAATTCAAGTGCACAGGAACTTGACTAATTGGTAAAATAAAAAAGAAAACATTAAATTATTCACCTTATAATAATGTCAGTAAACAGGCTTATAGTGGAATACGCTGACAAGCCAAATGCCATTCAACAGCAGTATGTTAATTTTCTGTAAGTGTTACCTCATTGGACAGCTTGAAATTGCTCAAACTTAGTTGTGTAATGTTAGTTGTGAAGTGTTATCTTGTAAGTGAGGTTAAACAGGTTAAAGTTGTATTTGCTTTTTTAAATATAAGATTCCTCCGTTTAACTTAAGTATCCTTTTAGTTTTGTCAGTTACACATTCAGTTAAAATGTTTTTCAGTGTTAGCTGTATTATCTGGAGAGCCGTTTTCAGGAGTCACAGATAGTATAATTGGTCCAGCTCTCTCTGGTAGGATAGCCTTCCCTCTCCCCCAGATAAGCTGACAGTAAGTTCTTCTACCAGGTGGTTGCTACAATGTCTTAGTTGGTTGTTAGATTGTTGCCAAGTGGTTGCTGTGGTATCACAGATTGTTAGTTGGATGTTACTAGTGTATTTCTGTTTGTTTTTTTGGGACACATGAGGAGGGCACAGACTTTTGCATCTCATTATATATAGTGCTGTTATTAAATACAGTAATCACAGCAGTTTGCATGCTGAGGTCCAGATACATAAATACATTGGATCTGTTGTTTGCTGGACTAAATACAGTTTTGATCTATCAGTTTTGACTATATTGGTTTGTTCTGCAGGGTTAGCATGATGTAATGTCCTCATCCACTCTCCCACACACATGCACACACATTTTACTTTGTCAGGTAAGTTACTCAACTGGTGTTCTTATATTAATTCACAGGTCACAGATGCTCTCTTCCCTTTTGCTCTCAGCTCCCAGAAGTCCTGACCACTACCTTCTTCATTACACCACACTTCTGAAATACCCTGCTGCAGGTAATACAGACATCATGCTGTAGGCAGAGAATTATCCCATTTTATGGATGATGTCCTTTTAATTTTGCCTTTCATGGCTTATAAAATTGTTTAATATCTGTTGAAGTGAATCAGTGAAGAAGCAAATAAAGACATTGGCCCCTCAGGTCATCTGTGATAGTAGCAAATTCTAACAGGATCATTTAATTCCTACACATGATTGATAACAGCCACAACTAAATGGTCAAAAGCCTCTCTTCTATTAAACCGTCAGGCAAAGTGAAGACCTCCCACTTCTGAAGTCAGGCACAGTGGGGAGACAGGGGACCAACTGCAGGTCAAATTAAATAACTTATATAATTCCAGCTCAATGACAGTGCAATCTGTCTGTTCAGTTTTATAGCTCTGACCCCTATTAGGTTCTTAGCCTGGCATCATTTTTATCTTGATGGGTTAAAGAGCTTTAGGTTCATCCATATTGGTGCTAAGGCTGTATTTATTCTATTACTGATGGTCACTTTTGTACTTTTTATCTGTTATTATTTGTACTAAAAAGATTTTATGTTACAGGTGATTTCATTGCCACATGGAGCCAAACGTCTACAATGAAGCATACTCTCCTGAGATTGTGGTGCGCACAAATGTTCTTTACCAAAGCAAAGGATTAAATATACTCAAAAGTAGAGAAGCATAAAAACAATCTGTATGTTATTTATTTTTATTTTTCTACAGACTGAGGAAGAAAATGCTGATTGTAAACTGAGATCAGAAGTAACTAATGAGCCAGAGACTGGGATAATTTCAGTACAGCTTCTAGAATTTAAGACAAGTCTTCTTGAGGCTGTGGAGGAATTGCATATTCACAGGGTATAGTATTTTTTCAACTAAATGCACTTATTTTAGTGTATTAGTGCAAAGCTACAGTCTGCCTTTACTGTAGTGAGTATGTTTATGTCCATCTTAAAATTTTGAATGATCGTAAAGTAAGTTTAAAGGTGACAGAAACTAATGACTATTTAAGTTGGTTATTGACCATTTAAGTTGAATTAGATCAGAATTTTGAGGAGGCCAGGCTAAAACCAAATACTTTTTCAGCATATACTTTATGTACTAATGCACAAATAAACTTAGACATTTATTTATTTAGTTACACAATCACAAAATGTACAGAAATACTTTATTTTGTTTATTTTCATTAATAATAAGTATTTCCATAAAATCGTCATAGTGCTTTTTAATTAGCAACACATTTTATATTTTCCAGTTGTAAACCAAATAAAAGAAGCATTTTTCCCATAACATCTTAATTCACATTCAGTTTACTAAATCTATCCAATTGTTTACAAAAGGAAGCTTAGGAGGAGATATTTACAAGCAGATATCGAAAAAGTATTTAACCTGTCCCAATTCCAGTTCGATAGGTATAAAACATGACATTAAAAGGTATTTCAGTGTTAAGTATGTCCATCAAGGCACTATAGACCTCTAACCAGAAACATTTTATTACTGGACATTCCAAGGATATTGATTTTCACATAGGAACATGCTCCGACATTCTCTGCTTCATATACCTTCTGTTGTGTATAAGTAATAAATCTTCAAATAATAATTTAATTTGTAATAAATAAACAAATAAATACTTTTTTTCATACAAACTCCTGCCATACCTCTGAATTTGTGTACTTTCAGAGATCATTGCACAATTATTTCAACTCTCATATAAAATAACAAATAAGCTTGGCTTTTTAATATTGTATGGACTAAAACATGTTTCAAGTGTTAAGCAAGACATTTGATTTGAATCAGTAAATGGACACAAACAAACTCTGCATATTTATCCACCATTTTTAGCATTTTATTTCTAACAAAAAAGCCAGATTATAACATATGCGTTTTATTTTCTAGGTAAGGTTTAAAATAAGAGATTGTAGTTTTTGTCTAAGGATAGGACAAAGTTTATACAAGAAAGGTGACCCAGTGTAATAGATGTCTTATGGTTGTGTTTTTGTCAGTGCTCTGTCGTTTAACTGCTCTATTCGGCTAAGTGAAGAAGAATCAAGAAGTGTAATTTCGTGGGGGGAGTATTATGGGTTTTTGGATGAGGCAGCTAGCAGCACTTTTTGGCCATTTGGAATTGAGCCAGCTGTAGACACATTTACATCAGGATGGGGTCATGCAAGCAGGACCTGACAAATTCACGTCTCTTTGCTTGTAAACCGTTTCCCTCAAGCAAGCACTTAAAACCTGACACTGGACACGTAAAGGTTGTGGGACAAAAACTAAAGTATTGAATCACCCTTCTTTTATTGTTATTATCATGCTGTTGGGGAAGAAAGACATTAAATCAGTCTGCTCCTCAGGCATGCCATTAAGCTAACACTTTGTAGTTCTCTGGTTTATTGGGCTGAAGGTTAAACTGAAGGCCGTGCTGTCAGGTTTGTTGTATTCAGCCGAATACCATCGTGCTTGTTTTAATTGACGTTATAAAGGTAAAACGTAGGTTATGTTAAAATAAATGAATTCAGTGATTCTGACAATACTTCAGCTCAATAAAATACACAGTTTATCATTTTAACTGAATTAAAATTAATCTTCTAATCTTCCAAGGAATGTGTATCTCTGTAGGTGAAACCATACCATAGCAATATTTTTATTTTTATAATAATAATAATAATAATAATAATAATGATACATTTTTGTTCTGCACTGAAATACCTTATTCTTCTTGATGTGTTTTAGCTGGTAAAGCTCTTGTAGTTTAAAATTTGCATGGATTACCAACTTTAATGTCTTTTTTTCTGGGTAAAATCTCTATTGAATTTATTGTCCATTCTCAAACAGTTAACAGCTTTATCTTGTGTGCATTTTCAAGTATGCTTTGCTGGTAGCACAGTTTAATGGGAAATATAAATAAACTCCTACGTACATATAAAAAGTCCCTCCATAAGAAGCCATTACCTTTTACCTTTAGTGAAGGAGGACAAGGAAGGCTTTGTGCTAATATCTTCTCGTTAATGCACCAGTGATTTCCCAAACATGCTGCACAAGCCATTAAAATATGATTTGTGTATTGCATTTCCCATATTTATTTTTTATTTAAGATAGGGCTTGTGTGTAGCTTCATCTAAATTAACTTTGAATATTCATTATAAATAGATTTACAAAAAAGTGTCTATTTTTATTCTTTTTTTTATTCTTATTTCCAGGATGCTGAAATACGGTATGAGGCTCAAATTTGTAAACTTGTGTTGGAGAAACAAGAGCTGGAGTGGCAAAAGGTTTGTTTGTAAAAGAAACATATTTAATGCATTGCATGGTTAGAAAAACAAATTATGATAATCTTATTATATGACTTCATTTGACCATTTGAAACCATTTTAGGAGTCTCTTCAAAGGCAGGTTGATAGAATGACTAACGAACATTCAGAATCACTGGCTACTGTGAAAAAGCAGGTAGGATTTGAATTGTTTTAGCTAGTTGATTTCAGTGATTTACACACAAGAAACATGAAGTTACAGTTCCCCCTTTGTTAAAATGCAAACAAACCATAATAATCTACAAAATATTCTCTATTTTAAGTTTCAGGCTCAGGTCAGAGGAATTGAGGGAGACAAGGTATATATGTATAGATAATGTAATATTGTTCTCTAAATGGATGCTGCACTAATGTTGATTATAATTGCATGAATATTATTGTAATATGCAAATGCTCTCTCTAATGTGACTAATATTATGCTAATTATTGTGAAAGGGGAAGCACCAGCTGAGTGCTGAACTGAAGGACAAAGAGATCACCAGCCTGAAAGAAGAGCTGAAGTTGCTGCAGGTAAACCCATCCTGTAATGTGGTGTGTCTGTCTCGTGTTTTTACGTTCTCTCTCTTTTAAACTCCTCTTCCTATATTTTCCATTATATGGTAAATATAAGACAACAGTGGGAAAAACCATTTCACGGCTGACCTTTTGAGTGGGGGTCTATGTAGGTCTATTTGGTGTTGTCAGACAAATGACACAGTGTTGGTGATGTATGTGTTCTTATATGGTTCATAACACTTTCTGTGCAGTCGTCTGATTGGGCTATAATGGTGCTTGTTACGGCTTTATTCTTTGGTAGTGATTTGGGATGATTACAACATTTTTTTCTTTTATAACAGCTCATAATTGATGTCTGTTATTTATATTTTACATTTAGAAACATATTTGCCATCCCATCACTAATACATGCAAACATTTTGATTTTGATTGGACTCAAATGTACATTAAGTCACTAGACGTCCTCAAATACAGAAAAAAGCTCTAAACAAAACTTTTGATTCTTTTTCTTCCAGTTGTCCAAGTACAGTTTGGAGAAGAAATTAAGCAAGCTGGTGAGGATTTCCAATTATATAAATTGTTGACAGAGGCGGGTGGGAGAGGGAGGAATTAAAGAGGAGGATGTGGGGAGGAGTGAGCGTCTCATCAGGAGTAACGGATAGGGAGTGTGTGTGACACTTGAACTGCCAGTGCAGCAGAGAAAATACCACTATTAAAATATTTTATATTGGAGCTTCAATCTGCTTAACCTTTCAGATGATGGAGAGAAAATCTGTTTGATACACACGATCAAACAGTAACGACAGGGCCGTTCAATAAAAGCCCCTCAGGCATGGGTAAAAATGGAACCCTTATTTGATGTGGAGAAGAAGCACTCAGCCAAGATGTTAAACAAAGGTCTTCAGATTCAAAGAGACAAGCATGCATGGCGCTTGTTTATCTGATTGCGCTTACTATTTATGTGTTTCTGCATCAACTGTTATACGAATGAAAGAATCTGACCCTAAATCAGCTCTCAGTATCAGCAAGGAATTGCTTTGTAAAATGATAATTATGAGAGCAGATTTGTGATCTGATATGTATTATCTGGAAAAGACACACATTCAGGTGATGCTGAGGTATTGCATATTTTATTAATTTTGTTGCATTTCTAACCTTCAGAAATAAATGTAATATTTCTAACCAGGCGTTCACACTGCCAGGCATAGGCGATGGGAGGAAGCAGTTTGTAGCCATGTTGACATAGTAAAGCGAATTTCTAAACCGAATGGCCAAACAAATTCAGATACACAGGTGTCAGACGTCCCCGCTTTCTGCCCTGTGAACTTTTGATTCCTATCATACGTTATTCATATCGTCAGCGGGGAGAATCTGAGGATCTAAACAAAGTGACTTGTCACCTGCCAGTGTGAATGCAGGGTTGGTATTATTAATCAAGGTGAGATATGCAGATGACATGCCAGAAGTCATTAGATAATATTATATTACTTGATCAAGTGTCACCTTGGTGATGGGAGCTGATAATTTTGTCCGGCCCAATTTTTGAGATTTGTGTCAAATTATGTCAAATTTTCCTTTCCAATACACACAAATGAAATAAACATGTATAGTTGCAATAATAATACAACGCCTGCATAATTTGTGAGGTGTTACCCTGTAAGTTGTGAGTGAGACTGAACACCGACCAGAGTGCTCATGGCAAAAAGCAATTAATTATTGGAGTCTAAGCAGGGCCTGATTGTTGGTGCCGAAATCACTTCCACGTTTACTGCAGGAGGTCCCACACATTCACCCCGCAAGTCAGTGCAGAGCCTGTTTCCTTCCGTAGAGCATGGCAAGTCATTGGACACAATACTAATCTCATGTACAATGACATTTGGCATATTAATGTATGTTCCAGTGTCTTTATTTTATACATTTTAATGTCCATAAGTCTTAGTGTGTTTAATCAGATTTAACTTTGTGCCATAATGTGAGAAAATGTCACTGCAGCCCCTTTTACAGCTTAAATATTTTGCAGGAGCAAAAGTTGCAGCTGCAGACTCAAGCAAAGGACAGACATTTGAATCAGCTGGGAGAGGTGGAGAAGCGTTTCGGGGCCATCTCAAAGCAATGCACCTTGGTCAGGCAGGCCCACGAGAAACTGGAGCAGAACGGTATGCAAGGCTTCAGAGACAAACGAGTCGTTTATCACTGTCAAATGCATTCTTAATAAATATAGTGTCTGTGATGTGCCCAGACTGAGATATTAAAACTCAGCTAATTAGAATACATTCTTAGAAACAATATATCTCAGCCAGTATGTCCATTGCAATGAGTATATGAGCAGAGATTCCTCTCAAGTTTAAAGGTATTTTATTTGATTTCTTTTGTTAATTGTTTAATAATAATTCGTATTGTTAGACTGTTAAAATATGTTAGACTGTTACCCCTTTTTGAGATATATGGAGAATCCCAACACTGGGAAACAACAGCTAAAGATAGCCATTCTTGTCTGGTATTTAGTCATTAGCTCATGTTTAAGTAGAGTTTATATTGAGTACATTGTATAATAAACATTATTATCTGCTTCTTCCAAACTGCTGTAGGCCTATCAGTAATTTTGAAAGCCACGATAAGGCATTCATTAATTTAAAATACGTTCCATATTAGTTGTTTGGTATGCAGTACAATTTGTACTTATTTTAATGTTATTTTATTGTTTTGGATCAGGGATTTTTCTGCTTTAGCCTTAGAGTGCAAATTCAGAAATGATACAGTAGACTAACATACTGACATGAAGTCTTTTACATGTTCATTCTTTATTTTTTCTTGAAGTGGAGGAGGCAGTGCGGCTTAATAAGAAGCTTGCGCTTATTAACAGAAAACAAGAATCTACAATTTCTATTCTAAAAAGGGTAATGCTTTAATGAAATAAATTATAATGTATTATTTATTCTATTATATATTATTCATTGTTTAGAATTATTTAAAATATTTTTTCCCTGATAATATTTTATTGTAGCATAACTAGCAGTATATTATATTACTACTCACTGTTAACTTAATATTATTGATTGGTTTTATTTTTGATAGGACTTGGAGAGGCTAAACAGTGAGATGGTAAAATACAAAGTTGTGTCAATCTGCAGATCGGGAGAGGAAGATTCACATATTCTTGTGAAAGAACAGCAAATACAAGAGCTTACACAAAAGCTTCTTGTGGTAAAAATTCTATATATTTTTCACTAAAAGGTTTACGGAATTTTAGAAAGGTAATATGAATGAGTGCAGATTTAATGTACTTTCTGTTTGTAGGAGACAGAGGTAAATAAGAAACTCAGAAATGAAAATGATGTACAAACGGCAGAGAAGCAGGTAGGTGTATATTGAATTATTTATATTAAGTATTGAATTATTGGGCCCTGTTTTCAAGGTGCAGTCCTGGAATAACTATATCAGACAGTTCTAATTAACATTTTAATATATTTAATAATATATTGTAGTGATTTTTATGTTTTAATCTTTTGGAGTGTATTTCTTGCATTTTAAAAATGTTACACTTAATAATCCAGGACATGAGAATGATTAAAAAAGTTTGTTTAGTAGAATATCTCTATATGCATGTTTGTGTGTATGTGTGTGTGTGTTTCAGAAGCTAATGAGCTCCCTCCAGCATGCTCAGTGGCTACTGCAAGTTCAGACCAAGGCTGTGTGCCGAACTGAGCAGCAACTCCTCACTCACACAGAAGAGTACAAGGTCATTTTCTCTTAAAACCCCAAAACATCAATTTGAATCAATTCTATATATGTGTCTGTAAATTATTTGTTTTTTCAACAAATGTGCAAACATTTTTATTATACACCAATATGACTACTTTGTTTCCTTAAACTACTGTTGTATTTTCCTGAGTTAATTTACATGAAGGATGCTTGATTTATTAGAAGGATAAGCTTCAAAGACAAATGCTAAAATACATCTACTTTCAGTGAAAAATCACTTATTTACTTTAGTTATATCTGTAATGACATGTAATACACATTTCTTTATTTTTTCTTATTTTAAATTGATAACTATTAAAATATATTTTATATAAATGATAAAGAGTTATAAAAATGATTTAAAATATTGTATATCTCCTTTGCACATTTAGAAAGCATGAATTGCAACTCAATAATAGTAAGTGTGTTTATACTCCATTTATGGCCTCTGCTCTTTTACAGCCTCAATGCCTTAGTTTAATTCACATATTAACTCATGGATTAAAACCATTATTAACGTGACAAAACCCTGCTGATTTGTATAGGCTTTTTTGTCTGTTTAGAACCTTGTGTCCTGGTTGAATAAATATATAAAAATTTATTATTGCATTAAAAATTTTCCGGGTGATTAATTTAATTGTAGGTTCTTAAACGAGAACATGAAATGATCCAAGAGAGGAGTAAAGAAAAAGAAGACAGGCTTATGCGAGTGATAGAAGACTACAAAAATTCCAAACTCACTTTGGAAAAAGAGGTAGGTCTGTAAAAGTGCTTTATACTTCTACTAAAAATAATGTACATTTTAAACTTAACAAAACAAGTTTCATACAAATTACAAACTCAATAATCTGGACCTCTTTTTTATGGATTTTAAAAAGCAAGTTTTTTTTATGAGAGCTTTTCTTCACAGATGATTTACAGGAGAGGCTGGTTATGTTTTTTCTGGTATTGTCAAATAGATGCAGATGCAGCTAGCGAAGACGCAGGCAGTTCAGGAGGAACTAAAGACTGTTAAAGAGGCATATGATCATCTCCATGAGAAATCCCAACAGTTACCTCCTTTAGAGGTAAGTTTAGAGTTCTAAAATGAAAACTGTTTTTTATGTTCTTGTGATCTCTTCATATGGTTGTTCTAAAAAAATGTTGAGAGTTTTGCTGAGACTGTTGGTCAGATAGATGGAACAATGGATCTTTTTCTGATTTCAGGATGACACAGATGACAACTTAAACATCGAAAAGAATTCTCCTAGCAATTTGAACTGTGACCTCCAAGTGATCACAGCAGACAATCTGAGTAAGGATGCATTTTTAGATACCTCTGGTCATGTCAGTTCTGAAAACGACTGTGAACAAATGAGACGCCACAAAAGCTTCTGTTCTCCAGCCAAGCTGGGCGCCGTTAAAACTAATATTTTTGCACAAAATGATGTGATGTGGGGGGAGTGAGTTCCTGGGCTGACAGAATATCTTTATCAAGAAAGCTTACCTGTACGTTTTATTTTTCAACTCATAATGATGCATGAATTTAATTTCCTTGCGCAGATGAAAGGCTTGCCGAGTGTCAAGAAGCAGCAAAAGAAGACTGCTTTCATGGAAAGAATGGTGAAGCTAGCGTTTGTTCACGCACAAATGGAACAATTCTTGTTCTTCCACCTTCTCAAGGCCTTGGTGCTTTGGCTGCAGATCAGTCAGAGAGCATTGGTGGCGGTGATGCACTTATGACAAATCTTCAGATAGGACCAGTTGTCAAACAGGAAGCGAGTGTCATTAAAACCGAACCAGTCCGAGGCACATTTGATAATGGTCGCCCTTCGAGTGAAGTGCAAAGTTACACAGACAGCTGCCTCGCCAAGCTATCAGAACTCGAAACCAGGTCTGTTTATGGGGTAGCCAGTGACCCATTGATGTCGGAATCAAGGGATAGGCCAGAGGAGCAGAGTCTGGGTGTCTCTGAAATGCGAGAGCGCCAGACATCAGATAAACACACATCCGAGACATCTCAGGACACTGACTTCAAAAAAGATGAGCACTGGACCACCGCACCTGAGACAAACAGCTCTCAAAGTGTCTTACCAAATGATAGTGAACCAATACTTCCAAACATAAGTGAAACAAACCCAGCAATACAAGATAAAGATACACTCAACAACAGTCAAATAGAGCGTGAACACTTAGACGCAGCACATTCAAGCTTACAACCAAACTCTCAAGAGAAAGCCATCCCCCAGGTTGTCTTAATGCCAGATACAACCCCTAAAAAATCCAATGATCAGATCTCACATCTGCAAGGATACTCTTCATCAAGGAATAGGAGCCAAATGCACCAGGATTCCTTAGAAGATACAGGCAAGAATGTCGAGGGAACTGAGGAAAAATCCATCCCAGAAACTCAGGAATTAAATGCTATCGCCAGCCATTCTTATTTATTCTGTGAAAACACTATGGACATCATTGTTCATTCATCAAAAGATACAAGTGCGAATCAACCAGAAAGCGCCACATCTGCACAGATGTCAAGTGACCCACAGAATGCAGATCCAGTCCCAAGTTCCCTGATACCAAACTTGCCAAAAGATGCATTAAGCACTGAAATCCTCATAACACAAAGTGAACATCTAAATGATGAAGAAAAACTATTTTCTGACAGACCTTCCCACCATGATGACAGCAAGAGGACCAGATCATTGTTTGACCCAAGCACATCTCAGCAAAAAACAGCAAACAAACCATTGACATACTCAGTCACAAGTGTTCCAGCTGTTCTTCCAGATGAAAACAGACACAAATACTCTGATTCTGGACTGCCTTCTGGATTCCAGGAGTTTCTCACCTCATTAAATTGCCCTTTATTTTCCAAACAAAAATTGAAAAACAGAGGTAAGTTTTTTTGGCTTGTAGATTATATTCTAGTGTTCAAATTGTTAACAAAATAGCTAGAAACACACTTATGAGTAGCATTAGGTTAAGGGTTTAATTTTGGGGACAGGTTTGGATTTTAAAGTTAGATTTAAGAGTTTATGGTAATATAAATCATAATTAGGACAGTGTTTTTTTATCATTACATTTTTTATTTTATTTTATTGCAGGAAGTATAAACCCAAGATATGTCATGGCTGCAATGATTAGTTGACAGTGTTGATTATAATAATTAGTTGACTCCAATTTTTTTTATGAAAACTACTCATTAATATGTAACAGTACCACACTAAACAAAGTCTGAGAGACGAACTTCGAATGATGAATAAATTCTGTTTCTTGATGCAATTCTGTTTAAAGGTAAATAGTAGATCACAGGTGTTCTGCTTGAGTAAAAGTTAATGAACAAATTTTTATTTGCAGTTTTCCTACTGTCCCAAAGTTAAGTTGAATAAGATATAAAGAATGTAAAAATTTGAGCATCTGTACATTTTTATCAGTGAAGCATCAAAAATGTAACGTCACCAAATATTTGTCTAGACCAATGTCAATATCTGAATGTCTGAGCACTGATTTGCTTCTTGTCACTCAGGTGCTTCAGTAATTACCCAGCGTCCTGATGAGTTAAATGTTTCAAGCACTCATCCAGACCAGAAGAGCAATCACCATGGGGAATGGAATGCGATCAAGCATACGTTTTCTGAAATCTCAGTGAAGAAAGTAAGTTTCGCAAAACATGAAGGCAGGAGAAGGCCAGGGTGAGCTGACTTATGAGGTACACAGAGCCCCAAATACATACAAGTGTTTTAAGACAACTCTTATTCCCAAAAGTATTTCACAGAGGTGAAATGGTAGCATTTTTCTCAATGAAAACAGCAGGAAAAAGTCACAGATCATAAATCACTGGCACATAGCCCAAGTCCAAGGGGAGCGAGGGACTACATCGAACAAACCTGAGAGCTTATGAAATCTAATGTGTATGTTACCAAGATATTTGATCATTCATTTGTATATATTTCTCAGATGAACATTAATTCTTTCATTTAAGCTTATTTTAAGTTTTCAGAACCACTCAGTAAAAATACTACCTTGGAAATTCATACACTGCACTGACCTCTTATCTTTAAAGAAAAACAAGACAGCAAATTATATTTTTAGGATGAAACTCTAAAAAATAAATAAATACATTTGTTATCCAGATTTTATGGTAGATTTTATGGTAGTCTGTCCTTAAAAAACCTATAAACCTATGCTTAATAAACTGCTGTAGACAGCTCCAGTTTTACAACAGTTTAGCATACATGATGCATGAAATGAATTTTGTAACTCTGTCAGCAAAACAGTATTTAGCTTAAAAAAAGGAGAATCATGAATTATTTTATTAATACTTCTACAAGAATTAAATCACTCCAGTGTTACTGCATTTTATAGCCGTTTTTGTTTCTCTTCACAGGAAAACAGAGTTCCTATCTCTTTTGGTTCAGCTCAGCTAGGCAGCCCAGCGGCTCGGTCCGTGGGTAATGGGTTGAGACATGACTGCACTCCTACTCCCCCTCCCAGACTCCACAGCTTGGGAAAAGTGTCTCGACCTGTGTCTGAGGAAAGTCCGCCCACATCTCTAGAGAAGGACGACCTTCCTCAGTCTGACATTAGGGCCCAGATCGCAAAGATCGAGCAGTATCTCTCATCTGAGGGGTTCAGGCCAGAGAAGAGACGGAGAATAGAGAAATGTGAGGTGTTGAAGCCTTAAGTGTATCATTTCAAGTTAAATGTCTTATTTAATTAAATAAATAATAATTTCTATTTGACTTTGTAACTTAATTGTTTCTGTTGTTGCATCTCTGATTAAAATAAATTTGAATTGTTTACATAATTTTACTTCTTTGTTCTTGTATCCAACATGACCTGGGTGATGGGGATTCTCTGAGTCTGAATGAAATACGTTTTCATCCTTGCTCCATGTTTTATCCTGTTGACAAACAAGGTAAGCTGCCTTATATAAACCATTTTAATTACAGTTTAAAGGCAATTAACACTGTTAATTACTCCAAGGAGGGTTTGTCTATACCTCTGAGGACAGTTAATTAGCAAAACACCACTAATTTGCATTTTAAGCGCAAACTATAACTTGAGTTAATTAAAATACACAAGTAACAGGAATCAATTAACACACATCAACCGCAAATTAACAAATGCAAATGATTCTCTCATTAACTTTATGTTCCCTCTTAGGTGGCTGATTAGACCATATGGACACATGTTAGGGCAGTGTAGTTGACAAATATGTTGTTCTGTGTGCCACTGCTGGTCAAGTGGGTAGTTCTTTTATTGAGGCATGTGGACATCTAAAACATTAAAAATAGGCACTTTTAAAACAGACATAAAACGTATGTTAGAAAAAATAAAGGTATGTAGTATTTCTGTGATCATTTTTGGGTACCTCATTTAATTAAGTTATCATTTTATTTTGAAGAATTATTTGGATTTTTTGTTTCCTTTTATTCTGCTGAAATTAAGCTGATTCATGCATGTAATCACATTCAAGCGTTGTATGAATTACATGCAGTTCTTTTTCAAATTAAAGACTTTAAAGTGCCCAACTAAAGCATTCTCCTCAACAGAAATAAAACCACAAAGCAGAAAGAAAATGCGTACCTTTTGAGGATGGCACTAGGTCCCTCTCCGGTCCAGCTTAATACACTTACTCATTATTAATATGTCAAAATGTTAATGTCGTCATAAAGAAATCTGATGTGTTTGAGTGTGTGTGCCAGCAGTGCTGACCCTTATCCTTAAAGGGAGTAGGCAATATGGAAAGCGTAATTTTAATACACACTCTGGAATATGAAGTGGCGGTCCTTTGAAACAGTCAATTACACTTGAGCGCGGGAGGGACCCTGGTGTTAATTACTAGTCGGTTTTATATAGTGCGTAAATAAAGAGCCTGCTGACATTCACATTCCATCACTATGTCCTGACTGCCACAGCAAATTAGCCTGGCTCTCATGGGCTTCACTGGACCCTGAGCGTTCATTTAACACTAGAATAACACCCACTGCAGACAAGGGAGGGAGCAGAGGGGACCGGAGGCCATGCTAGCGGATATGCTGATTAGGTTGCCTTTGAGCATGGAAAAAAATAGTGCTTAACCAGATCTTAAGAAAACAAGATGTTTGTCTGTTGAAAAAACAAAAGAAAAAGTATTAGTATGAATGAATCATATTGGTAGTAGATCGTCACACGTCACAGTAAACAATACAGATTAGATATCTTATATCTAATGCACTGAATGAGATACAAATAATTGTCCATGTTCTTGTGTGAAGCAATACTTAACCAACCACTTATTATTAACCAACTTATTACCACCTAAGCAACCACATATCATTTTATATCATACCATTTATCATTGTGCATCATTGTGCTTTCCTTCAGGAAATGCACTGTTGTAGTTGATACAGTTCTTTAATGTTATTGAAACTTGTAATGTGTTATAAGGTTTAGTTTTTAAGTGTAAATGCAAATTACTTCTTATCTAATAAAATCATACTGTTTGGTTTTGACAGGCAACAGAAAAAATATATCTATTTTGTGGCACTACACAAATCTAAATGTGTGTTGTTCACAAAAAACATTTAAGTTAAAGTGGTAGTCCATAAGTTTTTGGTGAGAATGTGTAAGTGCTCTTAAGCATGTAGAAGAAAACACGTCTCTTTTCACAGTAAATGAATCTGGTGATTTTAGCGAGGACTCTGATGTTCTCTCTTTTATCTCGCCAGTTCTGTTCAGTTTAAAATCTGCATTTCTTTGGTTTAACAATAAGCAGATGAAGATTGAGTTTGCTGTTCTGATATCTCTATTTTGGCAGTAGCTCTTGTATCAGCACCATTAGCAGCACCATGGTTGTTCAGGTAACAAGCAACGGCTATTATATCCAGAAAAAGGTGCTGGGACCACCAGGCACCCTGTTTTTAGAATAATATTTTTGGCTTTGCATGGATGGTAGCAGAAGCACATTCATGCCATTAATTAGGATATTTTGCCCTAGCATCACTTAGGAACATTACTGTTTAAGTTTAAAAAAAAAAAGAAAATTATATTATTATGTAGCTTGAATTGCCTGAGCATTTCTAACTGGTAAAACAAAACTAGTTAAACTGAAATAAACATAAGAATGGGTAAAAACAGTTGGCAAATGAGGCTTAGTCTTTAGAATGATTAATGTAGAAATAATGAACAGTTGAATTTGAAGTAACAATGCTGTCAAAATGTACAGAACATATCCAACAAATGCACCTATTTATCCTATTTATCCACCTATTTTTTTTTTAAGTAATATATTAGGCATTGCAAGGGTGGCCAGGACACTGATAGTATTAATTAGAATATTTTGTCCATTCTCAATAATAGTGCTGCTTTCAATGTAAAAGAAAAAAAATCTCAGGTACTGCTGCTTATAATTAATTATTTATATTAAGAAAGTTAATTCAGTCAAATGTACCCAATCCTGAATCAAAACCCAAACAATCACTTATATGAATTAGTCTCTTAACCACTTTTAGCAAGCTACCCCCTCCCACCCAGCCCTGTCTTTTTAAATGAATGAGTAAAGTCTTCCTCTCCATCACAGTGCTGTGAATCACCTCCATACTGGCCTTCTCATCTTACCTCTCACAGAGAGACGAGAAGGTAATCCCTGCCTGCCCACTACTGTCAAAGGTCACCACAGTTTAAAGTTCACCGTCCACATCATTTATATGCCCCTAAATTAGCCTTAACCCACAGTTCTGACCAGTCCCTCTATAAGTCTTCCCGTTACTCTAGTGTCTCCATACAGCGAAAAATGTGAACGTTAGGGTGGCACGACCCTTTTGATTGAATTATACTCCTTTAGGACCACCATGCGAGCCCCATACGTTTCTAATTCTGCAGAGGTTAGGAACCATCACATGAGTACATGTTACTCCTCCATATGTGAGGCATGTCACCGCTACCTATATATCTGTATCAGCAGCAATGTGCACTCCATAAAGGATGAACCATTTCAGCTGTTTCTGAAAAGAAGAGGACCCCAAAGCCCTGTCTTAACCCACATGCTGTCCTGCATTAGCCATGTCCCTGTAGAAGTGTTGGGCTATAAGTCTTGCACAGCGGGACGTCCCAGCTGGATGATGAAGAGCGCTTGTGCACTCCAGGGGATCTTGTAAAACTGCCATGCCCGTGATCTCCGTTCTGAGCCTGCCCTCCACCTCACTGTGCTCTCCAAGCACACTATATCACAGCTGATGAACGACATGCTGAGATGCATTAAGCAACAAATGTATTTAGTTACAAACTTTTATAGGGTTAGAGAGATGGCTGGCGTTTTGCTGTTGTAAGTACTACATTTTTCCTTTTTTCTCTCTCTTTCAGAGGATTTCTGTCACTTGGGTATTTTGTACTTTCTGGACAGTCCCTGTTTGTTGAATCTTAATCTTAATATCTAATATCAATTTTCTTGTACAGGTTCACAAAAGCATTAAACACTTTAATACCATATTTGATCTATATGTGATAACACCAAAATGATCTTTTTTTACCTTTTATTTATCAGTGTAGCTAGTATAGCTAGTATATTTTAATGTAGAATGATTGTAAGCTCACAGCTTTGTCAGCATTTACCCATGAGTGAAAGCTTCTGTTGTTTCTGCCACATTGTTTTTGATACTTAAGTGATGGGTGTATCTGTTAGCCAGAGGGAATGAGACAGATATGGAGGCTGCTACATGAGGCCCCAATGATGTGCATCATTAATCTCACCCAGTGACTGCTTCTCACTCATGATGGGAACCTCTCAGATGTTCTAAATGTCTTAAACCCCTTTTTTCAAGCATTTCCATTTTTTTGTTAGCATTTTGCTTTGTTTAACACTTGAATGAGGCAGTTTGTAAAAAATGTCCCCTTAACAAAATAATTAAATCCTTTAAATCATTCTCTACACTTCAGTTTAGTTAGATGGCCAAGAAATCATGGCTGTTTCTCAAATGTGTATTATGCAATATAGTACTATCACTATAAGCTATACACTATATATAATTCTTAAAGAAACAATTTGTACCAGATGACAGCATACATATAAAATCGCAATTTCAATCTAATATTAAAATACTGGAAAGAGTTCATTGTATTGTCCCTTCCTCCCCTGACGCAAAGCTCAAATTGGTTGTCAGGTTGAGGACACTGAACCTGCAAATGCGAGCACAAATCGCCTTCATGGCAATATAAAATCTCATTCGTAGATAAATTAAATCAGTGTAAGGTCAAACTTTGGGTTTCTGTTTTATTTTTTTATTATTTCTGTCATGGTTCCTGCTGAGGTAGTAAACAGCTATAACCTCGTGCTTCTCCATTGTGACTAAAAGCAGATTTAGCAGGTTTAGCCACCTATCTATTTTACATTCTTCATGCTCAAAAAATAGATTGTATTATTTATTAGTTGTATGCAATTAATTGGACACGCCCCATGCCTTTTTCATTATCTGACTGATCATAGTCTTTTTTACCTCAAGATCCTGGGTTATACTGCTATAGAGTAGGCAATTCCATCATATTTTCACCCTGTATCTTACAAAGCCAATGTTTCATTAACATTCATTCTTCCTCTACTGGCTTGTGCGCAGCTGACTGGAGTTGGAGCCTGTTCATCATGGCTTTGTTTGCTTTTGCCTTCCTCCATCAGCTAATAAGAGCCAATCTATCATCTGTTGAGAGACTTATGAATTTTTACAGCAGCTAGTCTCTCTCTCCAGACCAGTCTGCAGGCTTTATGTTTTCCACTCTGTTTTCTAATTGGTTCTTTTTTCCTGATTGATCTTTCCACAGAAATACCATGTTTTGTTGTCATAGTTGCCATATAAAGAAGTGACTTTTTTGGTGAGTGGAATTTTGTCTGTAAATCAGCTTCTCAGATTTTCAGCGGGAAACACTGATGTGTATTTATCCCTTACTGGTAGATTAACGACCAGCAGTGCACCCTTTAATGACCTGTCAGATTGAAGGAAAAATGAGATCAGAGGTCATTAGATTGAAATCATTCCCATTCCTGGCTTCATGGTGCCACTGCCTACATTTTTCCATTTTTCTTTCTTTAGCGATAACAACAATGGAGTCTTTTTCCTGCTTGTTTTTTATACTTCCGTTATGACTGTACTGATAGTAAGTTTAAGCCTCTGCATTGTTGACTTTTTTGTAAACATCTTGTAAGTTTTGATCGTAATTTGAGCAGAATTGATAAAAAAATACTACAGTACTGTATCTCCACAATATAGAGTAGTCAGTTGTGATTATTACTTCTAAGGTAAAATCTCTGTTCATGGATTAGACAATCATCAGTTACAGATACATCATTAATTATCAAACAAGGAATGTGCTGGCCTTTTCATCTTAATCTGGAGAGCAAGCCGGGCCAAGGCACAGCAGGAATTCAGATGATTTAGCTGCCTTTGACTTAATCAGTCTTAGGTGCATTACAATGGCAGTGCACATTGATGGATCACTTTCTAGTCACCGAGTGGTGTTTATATAGTGAGCTTTCACTGACTCTCTCACCATGTTCCCCAGCTGAAAGAAAACGATAGTGACGGTTCGAAGGCCAAGAGGTCTCTTTTAAAGCCAGCATTAGACATGATAAAGTCTTAAGCTGCATTTTAAAAACAATTTTATCTGGCTTATTGGAACAGTTCCTTTAAAACAAACTAGATGTTTTTTATTTTAACACGTCAGCATTTAAACATGACTAGGGAATTTTAATGATAGAACACAAGCAATGCAGTTAGCACAATACTACAACCCTAAATCAGTAAAAGGTTAAAATAATATGGAAAATGTAAATAAGAAAAAAGTGTTTCTTACATGTTTTTATTCTAGACAGTAATTATATGTATGTATGCATATGTATATATAGGCACAAGTTGGAGAAAAGGACTAGTAATGAGTTTTTTTGCATTTTCAATATTATACCTATTGTACCTGATTGAGGGTTGCACAATATATAAAAGTGGCTTTTTTAATTAAAAGTAAAAAATTCTAGTTGCAATTGACGGATTAATATAATAAAGTCACTAAAACATACATTAGGTAAGCATATACAGGCTTCTATGTAAGTAAACCCAGCATTAGTCCTGGTCCTGGCGTAGTCCTGCTCCTACAATTCCTGATTGAGGTTTTAAGTATGGTATAATGATATCATCCAGCTATGTCTTCCCTGTGGAAAGCCCCTCATGGGCTGACCAGCCAGTGAACCCAGACACCGCCAGAGACATCTCTCTTCAAGTAACTGTACTCTTGTTAGTTTTGTTGCCAAATGATCTGGCAAGGCAAGAACTTATAAACCTTGCTGCACTAAAACGTGGCTATTAGCACTTTTAACTGCTGAGCTTTAAAGATGGTGTCAAGTGTTAAGAACATGCTGATGACGTGGGGGAACCAAACGTCTCCTTGAATAGTGCTGAGACATTAGCTGTGTTGGTTAAAGGTTGGCATGAAATAATAATAGTTTCAGCACTCTCACCTGCAACTGTGGTATGGTTGGTTGAGTCACTAACATAAAAACATCACAGCGGCTTCCTATCAGTGTCTGAGCAATGGCTTGACACCGTGCACCACAGTGACCTCTTGTCCTTGGTGCTGCTATTCTCAGTATAAACACAGTAACTTTTTTGTCTTTTTATCAAAGCAATCCGTCCTCTGCATTTATTATTTCCAGATTCTGATCCCGCCGCCGTTTCAGGGCCTGACATGTTGCTCAGCCGTGGAGTTCAGCCCTTGGGATCTGGCAGAAGATAAGCACTCGGCTGTGATTTGTAGGCCTGGTATTCGATTCCTGCTCAACTGATGCCGTGGCGTTCGAACATAGAGATACTATCTTTGAAGAAATGTCCCGACCAAACATAATTTCTGCTCTCTGCTGGAGCCCGGCCAGCCTCTCCAAAGTTTTTCCTCCCCATAAACTCAAGTGGAGACTGAAAAATTTCATCTCGCAAGATTGATAGCGTGTGCTTAGGATACAGAAGTCTCAGTTTTTATTATACAAGGCCTCTATTTCTCTAAGTGTTCCATTGTGTACTATTTGGAGAACAAAGTGTGCGAAGCTACACCAATGTGTCTGCCATCCAAAACTATCACTGAGCACTAAAAACAATAGTATATGTAGAATGTTATGTATAGGAGTAATAGATAATGACTGTTTCAGTTGGAGTAAAATGGTGTCAGATGAAAGGAGGCACTCAGTGCTACCCAATCTAAAATATGGCTGTGGTACTTGGTGTCCTTGTGTGTTCTAATTAAGCCTAGTGCCGAGTGTTTTTATTCCCACACGTGTTCAAGGTTTTTTTGCCCTGCAAGCATACCAAAGAGCATTAATTAATGGTTCTGCAGCTGGTGGTACCACTCTGATACCCTTCTGCCTGCTCCCTCCAAGATGCTCTGTGTTTAAGTAATGCTGGAATCCGTCCCACATCCGCTCAAACGGTTGAATTTCTCTCCATTCAGCCGTTTGAAGGCGAGCCAGTGTTTTAAATACTTCAGTGAATCTCAGACGATTCTCGGGCTTCGCCTTATCTACCATTCTTCACAAATCTACTACCACCTGCACATGTTGTTTTAAGAGCATCTCCTCAGAGCAGCAAAGCCAAGTCCCAGTCAAAGAGCTAGATGATAACTCAAGGCAAATGGTTAAAGTTGGGACAGAACAGCAAACCCTTACCAAAACGGTGTCGAAATGGGCCGCTGCTGTTTCAATATATTTTCAGGTGATGCAGTAGTTAGTGTGTCGCAGTGTTATTAATGATGTGAATAAATAATTACTTTTATAACTAACGTTTTTCATGCTATTGTAAATGCCTGGTTCTGCAATATCTCCTTCAAGTGGGGGATTCAATTTTATAGGACATAAGGTCATATGTGACATGTATGTTTTATGGGTGTTGAATGGTAAAGCAATTGTATGTCGGTTCTGAATAATAAAGTGATTGAACTTTAAATGTGAATGTTAAGTGTGAAAGGGTATGCACTCTTGGCTAAATAGTGAACTAGACTTGTATATTTAAACTAAAAATGCATCAAAAATGCAAAAAAAAAAACAAAAACGAGGCACTGAAGCACAGTTAATGTTTTTCATCACATAAAAAAATCTGTCATCAGTGTAACTTGTGCCAAAATTTGAACACCGTACAGAGCCAAGAGTTAGTGACACCACTTTTGGCAGGAATAATATTTTGTAATCGCTTTTTGTAGCTAGCTATGAAAGTCCTTTTGCATTTAATTAGGATAATCTTGCATTTACAGTTTTTTATCAGGTCTGTCAACATTTTATTTAGCCTTGGTCAAACTAAGCCAGGTATTTGCTTGTATTTCAAGAGTATTATTCTTCTTGTTTTTTTTTTGTTTTTTTTCCTTTCCCATTTAATTGGACTCCCCATATCACTTGTAATGTTTCTGACACTGATGGGTGAAGACAAGCCCATGCCTTTGCTAATATGTATGTAGACTCAATGCAGCATCACTTTTTTTCCTTAAAAAAATATTTTTACCAGCACAATTCCCCTGATTTTTTAATTCCCATTTTTTTATGTTTAAAACTTTGAAAATTGCAAATTGAAAATTACAACCCTCTAGTGTCTTATGGTCCTCAAATACTTTTGTTATGCCATTTATTTTCTTCTTTTTTGGGCTTTGTGACTTACTTGCTGATCAAAGAAAGAATTGCATTGTACAAGGAAACTTGTTTCCTTACTGTGCACATGACAATAAATACTAATTATGTTAAATATTTAAATCCTTGTAAAAACAACAACACTGGACATATATGTTTCATGAGGTGAAAAAACTAATTGCAGAGAAATTGCAGTTGGCTAGATTATATTCATTCTGACAGTGCTGGTCATGCTCATTTCCACCCACTTCACTTTGGGTGGTAATGCCTTCTTTGATGTATTCCTAGTACACACATGACACTGTAGATTGATGAATGTTAAATGCCCACGCAACTCACTTAATAGATAACACCTCACAACTAGTACAAGTGTAGGCATTTCCAAGCTATCCCCCGAGTTTGATATACTCCAATGACTACTGGATAACTTTTCAGTGTATTACCATGTTTTGACATAGACAACTTCCTTTGTGTGTATTTTTTTAAGTGAAGGTTTTCGAAATTTTTTAAAGAAGCTATGTAGATCAAGCCCACAGGATCACTTGTGATGTAATCCTTGGTTGTGTTACTATAAAGGTATCTTTAGTTCAAGGCTCTCTCTCTCTCTCTCTCTCTCTCTCTCTCTCTCTGTTTCTGTGGTGATGACTGTATCAGTCTCCTGACTCCCTGACGTGGATGCTCCTCCAGACACCTGCACTGTTCTTTTTTTTCTTTTTTCCAGCCATGCTAGGCCAGCCAGTGGATGGTGACTCCTCACTATCAGCAGTTGGGAGTGAGCAAGGCCTGTGAGCTTCAACCGTTCAACAAAAACGCTCTTCATTTGTTTCTGCCGGCCTATCAGTCTGTTCTTTATCTGCTCTGTCCGTTTGCAGCCATTGACTTTGACAGGTATCGAGATAGGCGGCTAACATAAAACAGTGGGTGCTGATCAGGGTTTTTCAGCGTGCTGGGTGTGTGTGTGTACTTGTATGTACGAGTTTACAGCGAATACGAACAGAGGGAATGGTCAGCAGATTTTTTTTTCACATGAAACAATGCTACATTGACTACGATTTGCCAAAGCTGCTACTGATAAGTACAAGGATGATTCATTTGACCACACATCTGTAGTTCACAGGGTTTTTGTATCATGTTTTCCTCAAACTGCCATCTTAATAACATGTTTTGTCCGCTCTTAACACAGCTGACCACTTTATTACTTGCTTGCTAGTTTTAATCACAGCTATTCTCATGTTTACAATAAATCGTAGCTCAGAGTGAGAAGCACTCACCTTGGTCACCACATGCATGTTCAAACTGAGCCGTACTGTTGTCACGGGTGAACAACAACAACTTTCATTTCCTTTAAGAGCTCTGCTAGGACTCCAGAGGAACATCCATCAGACTGACGTCAGTGGTCTTATTGGTCTTAGGGCTATCGCTGGGCCTGCTGCTCCAGTGACGCTTGTGCTTGTGATCCTTCTTAAAAGACAGATCCCTTTGATGCAGCATTGGGGTTCAGCAAAACAACATATTTTTAAGGTCAGTTGGACCACTCTGTTTACCTTAGGACTGGAGAGCACTTGGCCAAAAGTCAGCCACGGTTTTATTTTAAGATAATTTGTTGTTTGTGAAGTGGAAAAAAATGCATTTCATCAAGCAGGGGAGCCATTCTTTTTCCTGCGCTGTTGTTTTTGAAATGCAGCATTACATGTCGACAGAATGCCTTTGAGCTCCTGGGACAACCCAGCGCAACCTATGGTCCTTTTAAGAGCAGAAATAGCAAGCAGTCTGTATTTGTGTGTGCATGTGTATACGAGCGAGCCCTTGAGGGAGTTTAAGAGAGAGCGGAAGATAATGTGAGATCTAGTGATCACTCACTATCAACACTTTGCTAATAACAATATTTGCTCAAGAAACTGTTACATTGAAGTTACTTATTTAAGGTTTCCTCCCCTTAGCCAGAATATGGGCCTTACAAAACATCAGAGGTATCTGTTAATTGAAGCAGTTTTGACACCTTTGTGTTAGCATTAGCAAGAATTATCCAAAGCTGATAAAGCGACAGCTGTACAACAGAATTTTGGTCTTATCTTTGATAAGAGCCAGTTTTATCATAATGTTTTTGATGGTCTTTGCCACTGCACTTGAGATGTTTCTGATTGATTGACATTTCATTTCTTAGTTCTTGCCATAATATGGATTAGAACATTGCTCAAATAGAGCTATTCACTGTATACCGACTACCTCAACTTTTCCATTGATGTAAAGTTCAAGTAATTAATTCTTGACGAGTTCAGCACAGCTGTTAACTGAAAGCCTGAATTCCAGGTGACTCTACCTCATAAAGCTGACTGAAAAAAATCCAGCCAAAATGTGCAAAACTGTCATCTAAGCAAGAGGTGCTACTTTGAAGAATTTAACATATAAAACATATTCAAACTGCCATATGGGAATACTCAGGATCAAAATAAAGATTCTAAAATTAAATTTTCCCTTTTCATAAATTTCTAAACACAACTGTAAAAAAGAAGTTGATGTTTAGAATATGTTTATAGAATTTAATGTTGTTAGAAATGAAAACAAAATCTAAAAAAAGTATACAACAAGGAGTACACAACATAAATGTTGGTTCAAGCCAAAACTATGAAAGCTAACCACTTCCACTCAATATTGCTTTGGAACTCTGCCTTGTTGTATTGCAAGGCCTGCTCCAGGACTTTATTCCAGCCTCTTCAGTTTGATGGGAAGATAAAGAGCATTGACACAGTGACTTCTGCCGACATGACAGGCTTTTTTTCTTGCTGCTCTTCCACGGGTTGAAGAGTTGAGTCCCAGGTCAGCAGCTTTCAGCAGAACTCTAGACTAGAATTCCAGATGGTGAAGTAAGAGCACATCTCAACTCATCAATTTAACAAGCTCTGCTGCCTCTGCTTATCCATGTCCTACTCCTAGGCCAACACTTCCGGCTGCAGCCGAGGCCTGAGCGCCGGACAAATTGAGATGTATCTCGGTTAACTGGTTACAGGATGGTCACAGTGTGCAAAATGATGGCAGGCTAAAGTCATGTCAAGTCAGAGTATGCTTTATGACTTTATTTTTCCAGCATCATTTTTTTTTTTGCAAGAACGGAAGAATGAATAGAAAGTGCAAGTTTAAGTTGAAGCAGCAATACATTTATTTTCTTGATCATCCAACAACAATGATTGTTGAAAGCATGAAGAGTGCAATGTCCCTCAAAAGAGAAACTAATATGGTGTGTAGCTCCACAAACCCCTGTATGTTTCAGTGACAAAACAGAAAATTTTCCTTCTTTAAATTGTCTTTCCATCTCCAGTATCTTATTCCAACAGTTACTTTTCTGGTTGCTTATATTGGCACATATTTAATGTTTTTAAAACGATATTCTGCTATATCATAAGAAGGTGGGATAACACCCAGGAATTAAGTGATTGACAACCTTGGCTGGAACAGACCAGACGTCTGCAGGACCTGCGTCACGCCCTTTCCGTTCATTACATGGAGAAGCTGACTTGTAATAAAACTTTCCTGAACTGCGCTTTCACTATTAAAATATAACACTTCATGGAGAAACTGGAAATTTAGAGGAAATACACATTTTTCTTCTGCGCCGTAGGTTCAGTGAAGGTAGTCCGAGACATGCATGATCTGGCAACATTGCAGACAATTTTGGCTTAAATTATATAGACCAGGGGTGCGTTTCCCAAAACGTTCTTAACGCTAAGTACTTCGTAACTTCGTACTTACGAACAATCTTAAAATTACGAGCGTTTCCCGAAAGCCTTCGTAACTAACGTAGTACTTAAACTCGTTCGTAACTTTACGAGTGGTCTGACCCACTCGTAAATAACTAAGTTCTTCTTAACGTGGAATCCACGTGCAGTTCTGACTCAAAAACGAAAGAGGCCGCTTTTGATCCTTAAAAAAATGCATTTAAAGATGCATTCAGCATACGTATTTATAAAAAAATAAACAATAAAAAAAAGACTAAATTCCAGACTATTTAAATTAATTTATTAACCTGCGCATATTTATTCATAGTATTTGGGTTTATTATATGGTTGAAATAATCGTATTCACGTGAAGAAAAAGTTACAATTACCTACAAATATAATTTTTATTCACACATATCACACACATATGGATTAAATTAACGGTTTTCCCCAGTCTGACAGTCGTAGTAGTAAACAAATAAGTAAATATATTTTATTTGGCTTTTTATATCATACAAAATTATACCTTTGTGGCTTAATAATGAAGAACTGTATATAAATCGGTGGTCTAGTTTTCATCTGGCTTTGCCTTAAACCTCACAGACACGGGGGCGGAGCCACCAAAGTGCTACTTAAAGGTCCTTCGTAAGTATGGAGACTTAAGAGTGGCTTCTGGAAACAGTCGGAAAAATGGCGTTCTTAAAGTTAAGTCGTTCTTAAAGTTGTTCTTAAATCCCTAAGAACAATCGCTATCGGGAAACGCACCCCAGATAAGAATGGACCCAAGGCATCTCTGTGTTCTACAGTCATTTGATCAAAACACTTGTTATGAAAAGGAGTGGCTTCTCATGTTTTCTCCAAATTTCTGGCAAGAGCTACCCTCTGTGATATGAAGTAACACTGTCTTGTCCGGCCTTCACTGACAATGTTTGTGTATAAGGCTAACTGTTGCTATGAGAGCGAAATGGCTGGCAAGACTAGAAGCAGTGAAGATAACCTTTAAAGTCATCATACATCAAACGAGAAGAAACACTCAAGGACACCAATTTCTGGCTCCTGTGATTAAGCTCAAAAACTCAGGGCCTGTGTCCAGGACCTTCTCTGTTGAGCTGTATGTGTTTTCAGATCATGCCGTGTAAGAAAGATCAGATGTGTACCACTTTTTTGTGGTAAAAATATCATAAATAAATGATAATGATGAATAAATAAACAGATAAATGACTTTCTGGAATAAAAAAAGCCTATTTTACCTCTCAGATGGGATGCATATAAGGTACACGTTTAATTTTTTTAGAGCAATGCTTTCAGCAATTTTACAATGGCATGTGCATATATAAACTTACATGCACATAAATGGGCCATTACAGAATTGCATGCATAAGATGATTTGACTCATCAGTCAAATCTGTTAATGTTAAATAAATTAAATTACTTAAACTGTTAAAAAATAACATGGTTGACCGTAACAGTAACAGACATTTTACATTGTTTTTTGTTGTAACTTCCATGTGCTAACACTGAATTTATATTACACTCTATTTTTTTTTTCGCTTTTTCAAAGCCTCATTGCTTTACATCAATTGAGAGATTCTCTCAATATTGCAATAACATTATGCTGTAATATTATACTTAATATAATAATATTCTAATAATATTATATATATATACTTTTATTATAATAATAACATACTTTTGGTGTATCCTCAAAATTGTATACAAAATAATAAGAGAAAAAAATGGTCAGACTCACTGCCTGCCACATTTTTCTCGCCAGAAAAAGAGACATCACTAGGTGTAGGTCACAAGTTTTTATAAGCACTGTTTTCAGGAAGAAAAAAATGACATTTTAATTGTTAAAACAGTGTAGTAAAAATAGATATTCTATGCAATTGATTACATAACTTTATAACTTTACAACTGCGAAAGTCAAAAATGATTTCAAACATTTATATATAAATGTATATAATTAGTCGTACAGATCCGAAACAATTATATATAAATACAAAAAAAGTGTTAGTGTTTATATTATTAAACCTTGATTCATTAATTTATTGATTGATTGTTTTATTGATTGGTTTGTCTCTATGTGCTTGTAGCCAGGCTATGACTGTGTTTGTATCTCCAGGCTTCAGCTGTACCCTTAAAGTGAGGACAGGTCCAGGAGGTCCAGTCATTTACTCCCTTTCAGACAGTAAGCCAGAGGTGAAGGAGGAGTGGAGCCCAGGCGGAGGGAGTGGAGGGAGGACAGTGATCCTCTCTTCACACTCTGTGGAGAGCTGAAATTGAATTTTCTTCCTCTTTTTCTTCTTGCTTATAGAAATGATGCCACTGTCCTATCTGAACAGAATTACCATTTAAATATGTCTTCAGTAATCACACTGCTGTAAAATGTAAAACAGACTAATTTGCAGGAGCACACACACAGGGCCTGTTTGTGAGGTAAGCATACACTCTTGACCAGTCCGAGCCACTGTCCTGCAGTTTTGAATGTTTTATTACAGAAAGCTGTTTTCTCTGGTCCCCTGTAGAAGATAAATGTGCTCAGCTCTGCAGTTATGCTTTCCATCTCGATTTGAATATTACCTGATTATCCGCAGCAGAGGTCATCCAGCAGTGACCACCTGCGCGCGGCTGTGATCTCTGTCATTTTCTGTGGAGAGGAGAAACTCCTCACTTTTATCTAAACACGGTTATTTCCACCGGGTCCAGCCCACATCCATCTTCCACAATCCGACAGTTATTTTTTCCCTCTCTGTTTTAAATAGAGAGAAAAAAATAAACTCCATCAGAAATGGTGTGTGTGTGTGTGTTTGTGTATATGCGTGCGCGCGCGCGCGGGGTGACTTCACCCTTTTTAATTTACTGGAGGTGCGCGCTTCGGCTGCGTGTCGTCTCTGTCGCACAAAAACGTGTCTATTTGACATCTATTTATGTCGTGTTTCATTTTTCGATATGATGTAAATGTTTTCTTTACATTGTGTAATAATGTCACGATAAATGTAGACAAACAGAAATACTCTAGTACATACATAATCGAATCTTTACTTTTCCTACAAATGTGTCTTTTTACGTGTTACGTGTAAAAAAATAAAATCATAAGAATTAAAATAAAAACGAATCAAGTATAGTATATATATTTTTTTACATTGACATACTGTCTGTCATTCTCTTCGGCTGGGAAATGCGCTTACATTTTAGGGAACTTTGGGCACGTTTATAAGTCCATATTTAATTTAAATCCATATTTAACTTATGTAATTGATGGTTGTAATAAAAAAACGGATTTTAAAACATTAATATTAGTAATAGTACAAAGGTCAGTTGTTATTATTATTATTATTATTATTATTATTATTATTATTATTATTTCCGTCGCCTCTAGCTGTTGGTATTATATTTTAGTAAGCTCCGAAACGAATAATTTAATTATTACCTGGTTGATGTCGACATTTTAAATTATTTTTAGAGATCATTATTATTTCCTTTGAACGAATAGAAACTAATACCCCACTTAAACCATTAAATTACTGCCACGGCAGATTAATTTAGATTTTAATTGGGAAGAGAGATTAGACTAAAATAGGATATATTTATATTTTAAAGGTTAACAAAAGAACAAAAATATAATAATAATAAAAACTGATCGGGTTATTTAAAAGCCGAATTAAATATTCCTATGTTTCATATTCCTATAGCGCCTTTTTTTTAACGGCAAATGCATTACGTTGTATTAAAACGATCATTCCGATGTTCCGACTTAATTATTTATGTAGCCCTCGTGATCTAAGTCGCGCGCGATTAGAGAAAAAGGCATTCTTGTTAATCTTTATTTTTTTATTAATGCTATATACCTCAGAAAATATTTAGCAGCGAGAGACGTTTTAAAGATATTTATCCTGTTGTTATTAGTAGAGAAACTGTCTTCCAGTCATGGGGACACAGCTGTAAAAATATAGAAAATAATATGAATAACTTCATCCACTCAAACCCAGTCATCTGAATGCACACACTGGGGGCCCTGTGAGATGCGCGGGATAAAGGTAGGTTATATAGTATTTACTGAAGTAAATGAATGAAGCCTCCTCAGTCTGTATTTAGCCCCTCCTCCTGGCTCCTCTGTCTGTGCTTCTATTTGAGCCTTCTGGCCTCCAAAGAAAACAGACACACGGTGAAGGAGCTATTCCTCTCCTCCTCCTCCTCCTCCTACTCCTCCACCTCCTCCTCCTCTCTCCTTCTCTCTCGCTCTCTGTCTCTCTTACTTCATTCAGAGATCTCTCCCTGGCTGGGACATCCCACGAAGGAGCCTGGGTACTGTCAGCTTCTTTCTTCTTTCTTTCTAAGTATCTCGTCCTTTTTTTTTTTTTTTTTTTGCTTCGGACTCTTAATGCATGAAGTTCCTGGTGTTTCTGCTGCTGCCTAACATCTTAAAAACTCAAGTATGCGGCTTTTCTGGACTTGACTTTTGACTCTGTCCTGGATTTGCAAGAAATTTGAAATCAGCTTCCAGGAGATTGCAAGACTTCTCTTTCCACCTTGGACCCGGTCGCCCAGGTGAGCAAGACGTCGGGCATGGGTTCGGACGTCCGTGACCTCAACACCCTCCTGTCCCCTGTCCCGGCTCTGCCCGCAGGGAATGGGAACTGCCCGCTGCCCGTCAGCAGTGCCCCTCAATGGGCTCCTGTGCTGGACTTTCACACTGGCCCACCTTACAGCCACTCCTTTATCAAGCAGGAGCCCAGCTGGGGCTCAGCAGACCCCCACGAGGACCCTCACTGTGGCCTCAGCGCCTTCACCGTCCACTTCTCTGGCCAGTTTACAGGCACAGGGGCCTGCAGGTACGGGGCCTTCGGGACACCTGCAGCCAACCAGCCTCCGGCCAGTCAGCCCAGAATGTTCAGCAATGGCCCGTACCTGTCCAACTGTATGGATGGTCAGGCCAGCTCCAGGAACCAGGGTAAGACCATCTCTTGATACTCAATACCTGTTTTTAGTCAAAGCCTTTTCTAGAGATGAGAACAGGGATGTTACTGAATTAACTAGGGTTCTTCAGGCCTTCTTGTACAGCTATTCAGCAAAGTTGTGAAGAAGGTATAATATAATGTGTTATTCCTTTTTAAACACATGCTATGCAATACAATGCACATTAATCATTAGACTTGACAAAAAAAACTGTCCTATTCTTCTATTATCATGCGAATATTCTTTGTATGTTTGATAATCCTCAACAAGCACAAAACAGACAAATTCAACTTTCTGTATGAATTTTAAATGTTTAAACCAAAAGAAATACAAAACTACAAGATATTATAGTGATATTTATTTAAATACTACTCTGTAATAAATCATAATTAACAAAGTTTGTATTAATTTGTATTATTGTTATCAAGTGTATTGAGCAAAAAGCATTAACAGAAGTTTGAACAATACAAGTTGAGTGAAGGAAGTGAAGGAAACATTTGGAGGAAATGTGGTAGCAAGTTTTTAGTTGTTGTTTTTGCACAAGATATATATTATTTATAGTATATATTCTAGTTGGATTCATTATTAAATGAACATTGTTCAATTTTATTATCACAATAGTGTTAAATCAATTTGGAAAAAGGTCAGTATTTAATAAATGTGCCTAAATGTAATATTTAAGCATATATTATGTGCTAAACATACATTGGTTACCGGAATCCGTTTCGATTGCTGTGTTTGACACAATGTCATATACAATCATATACGATATGTTTGTGCACTTTTTCTTCATCTTTAGATATTTGTCAGTAAAATCACTTTATAAAGAATAAAACATTTTTTAATACAATTTTAAATTTGATTTACAACTATTTGGAGTTGCTTAAATTCCTTTGCTGGAAGTTAGAACCAGGCATCCTATATTTTACTCAATATTCCAACTCCTCTTGCATCAGATCTCCATCACGTCTTGCAGAAATGTGAGGCATGCGAGTGATTAATGTTTAACTTTATTTAAGACCATCAAGCGTGTTGCTTTTGGTCACGGGGAGTGTTGATAAAAGTTTGGGAGTGCAGTGAGAAAAACTGCAGGTTTTTCCACCTACAGTGATGGATCATACTTAGGAAAAAAGCTCTGCTGCTTTGAGCAAATAGTATTAGAAAAATGATTAAATCCCACATGCGTGATCCTTAAGCAGCACACACTCAATTTGTACAGTTCAGGCACTTGAAGTCAACACCTGCCATTTAAAATAAAATGTAAGCACATCTGAAGAAGAAGAAAAAGCATTTAGACTAACAAATTTAACAGCCTTTCAGTGCATTTAAATTGAATGCTTTTGAAATTGCTTTGAATTTCTTTTAATTGATAAGAACATATGACTTAAAGACATTTAATTTAATTCACCACCAAAATATATTTTATAGATTATTTTTTGTATCTTTAGTGCTATGGTTTGGCACAGTATGTAAAGTAATGGGTCCAAATAAAGTCCAACTTAAAACACTGCACTGTAAAAAAACAAGACGGCAAAATATATTTATTACAATATACACACTCTATAAATGAATAATCAATAAATAAGTAAGAACATGCTTTTTTTTTTGCTCAAAAACATTTAAAATATGTATCTTTAATAATAAGCCAGATAAACGTATCAGGTAATGATCCAAAGCCTTATTAGTTGAGCAGTCTATACTCATAATGAGGTACATGTTTAACTTAATGGCGTAAATAAATGTTGGAGATTTTTTCATATCGCCAATAAACTGTTCCGAAGTTTAGCTGGTGAAATAGTATAACCACCCAAATTAAAACATTGCGCACAAAACTTATTAATAGAACTGTTTATTCTAATATTGTATTATTTTTTAAGTGTAATTTTGCTCTCAAATAGACACACCTTGGGTGTCATTTAAACATACAGAAGATTCTTACATTTGTATTTTGCATTGCATTTTATTGTCCCTTTTCCCCACTTTCCTTCACACACCTTCCTAAAATGGGTTTACACTTTTTTCCTTTAACTTTAAATATATCTAAAATTATATCCATTTATTCTATCTGAAAAACTGTACAAAAATCTAACTAATAAACACATAATACATAGGTAGGTCCAATCAGGTAAACAGTAATAAAGCAAGTAGTGTTTTATTCTTTATTCCACTGCAGGGCTTGTGGAGTTGAAGTGAGTTATAGAGTGCATAAAATCCAACGAGTTCACAGCGGCCATGCAGCGTACACTCGTTTTTCATTCTTCATAATAAGAGCATTTGAGGTTGTCTGGTGAACTTATGCAAGCATTTGACAATTTTATCTTAATGGAATTTTATCTTAAAGCTTTCTGTGCGTGCTATTTATTATTTATTTAAAATATTAAAAATAAAAAAGAATGTGTTTTTTTAAATTGAAACATAGATTAATGTAAGTAATTCAACATTAAACATATTCCTTTATATGCCTTTATAATATAATATTTGCTTCTTAAATAAATTGTCTGCTTGATGAAAGTGAGCATAAATGAATATTAAACACAGCAATTTAAAAATGACAGTATTTCTCTTGCGCTTTAGATGACAGGCGGCACTTAGTCATCCAAAGCTTTAATAAAATGTTTCTTTTACAGTAATAAGAACAGTAGAAACACTCTATAACCCACTTCTGAAGTTGCCGTCCTGGGCGTAGGTTCTTTTTTTTGCTGCCAGTCTTGTGCCACTCAGTCCTCCAGTGTCCTCACATCTGTTAACTCTCACACACACACATCTACACTCACACAAAATTATAGATATTTTTTATTATTATTATTATTTCAGGTGAGAAACTTTATTATTTCAGGTTATTTCAGGTTATAAAATAATGAACCCTAAATCAGTTTAGAAAAGAGTTAGAGAGCGATATGATAAAAATAATACATCCATGATATTTAAAGACATGTTCATGATATGCAATATGTATTGTGATACATGGGATCACAGACAAAACACAAATCAAATAAAAATACAAAACAAAAATCAAAAATAGTCTCATATACTTAGTACAGTGATTAAAGAATTAATTAAATCTTCTTTACTTCTGCACTTCATCTATTTATGCAGAGCTAATTAACCTATTTGTAATGAAATAGTTGGTCAGTGTTCTTTATGCACTGATGATATCTAAAACATGCTCAGAAATGTATATTTCATTATCATTATTATCATGATAGCAAATAAATTAAACACCATATGATAAAATACTCATAATAAGGTATATCTTAAAGATAAAAGTAACAGCATCCTTTCTGGATATTGTCGCTGGTCGCTGTCCAATGAAGAACAAGTATCTTCAAAACTGCAACTTTACAGGAAAGAGAAAAAAACTTCTAAACTTTAAATGGAAGTCAATGTAAAAAGAGTTTATTTCAGGTTACTATGAAGTATTTCTACTGGCCCATTCATTAACAAATTGTGGCACAGAGTAAGGGACAGTTTGTGTGTTCAAATTATGTAGTAATAAAAAAAAAAAAAAAAAAAACGGAGATACTTGTTTTTTTATTGGACAACGACAATATACAGTATAGGCTGCCTAAACACACACACACACACAGAGGAAGACACACACACACACACACACCCAGCCCTTACTCTCTCATACATACACACACCCTCTCGTCTGCCCAGGCCCTTCACCTCACCCGGTAAGGGGGAAGAGGGATGGCCGTCTTTAATGAGTTTCTAGTCGTTCGGAGGTGAGAGTGGTTGTGTGTAATTAATGAAGGCAGAGTTGGGGCAGGGTGATTTACAAGGCTGAGGCTGACCCGGGGTCATCTAAGGCATGATTCACCCCTAAAGCCGATGTCTGTTCTCGGCCGTGGTGTCCTGCCCAACGTTTGTTTGCACTTACAGCTCGTCACCCTGCTCACCCCTACCCCCCAGGGGTGGGGGGGCTGAGGTGATTAGGGTAGAAGAAGGGGGTATTATCCAGCCATTATCTAGTGTGAGTGAATATGGGCTTTTATTGAATCATAATTTACCTTTTCTTTTAGAGATTTTTAATAAAATTAGAAAGTTAACTCTGGTTATTTTATATTCTTAAAAAAGTGTTTCCATAATGTCAATTCTTTTATCAAAGGCTATGGCTCTATATGAAATGATGATAACACAGAAAATACATTTAGATGTCTAGTTAAAGCAGCAGTCAGTAAGTCACTATTTTTTTCTTTTAAGTTGAAAACAAGAGTATTCCTGACTTGAGAAGGGAAAACAATTCTAGTGAGTGGTATTAGAGTCCTGGGATGACCATGCCTTCAATATTTAATTCATTCATTTTTTTTTAAAACAGTCCACAGAGTGGTCTGGTAGGTTTGTTGGATGTAATTGCTCTCTACAAGTGAACATTTGAACAATATATTCAAAACCACATTAACACTTGCATTAAAATTCATTTTCCATATGCTCTGTGCAATTTCACAATCTCACCAGAGAGGGTGCTAAATCCCTAAATCTCCTAAACTTATGGACTGTTGCTTTAAAGCATCCCTAGGATTGGCATATGGAGCCATGACAACTAAAAGGACTATGTGAAGGTTCTTTAAATTTGTTTAAAAAAAAAAAAAAAAACTTTTGTTGGTGACTTAATTTAGCATCAATACTGTTAATAATACAAATCAAACAAATCAAAGAACCCATTGTTGGTTCTACCAAAAAATGATAAATCCTTTTTGGTTTAAAGTGTATGGACGAATCTCTTAAGGCTTTTTAATTTTATTTGAAGGAAACAAATACTTAAATAATTTTAAAGTGGATAAATACTGGACATCACTTGGTATAATAAACACACACATAATTACACATACTTTTCATATTTACTTTTTTATATTTATTATTACACAGTGGAAAATCATGAATATAAGATAACTTTATATATAGAGTTTATATATCCAAAATGTGTGTTTTGTAATGTGTTTTACTATGTAAAGTTTTTATTTACTTTTGCATGAAATGTATTTTGAATACTGTACACTAAATTCACAACATGTTAATTTTTTTTTTGTTAATAATTTTTAATAAATTTTTCCAGCTGGGTAAACTGACTTGCTGTTATAATTACGTCTCATTTTAATGCTTCGTCGCCTTTCCCTCCTCCAGGTTACGGTGCGGTCGCTTTTGATGGAGCCACAAACTATGGACACACGCCATCCCACCACGCCCCTCAGTACCCCAACCACCCCTTCAAACACGAAGACCCCATCCCACAGCAAAGTAACATGGGTAAATTTTACATTTTTATGAGTTTCAGCTCTGTATGAATATCTGTATAAATTTGTGCAGTCTTCTCAGGCACGTAGTCTGCGAGCGCCTGAGTGTTTTTCCCCTCTCTCTGGAGTCAAAGGGCAGCCTCTGTACAAATCAGTCCAAGGTCAAGCTGCATACAGTCCCTTCCCCGAAGCGTAAATCAGTGCGATCTTATTTCATCGCCCTTTCTTTCTTTTCTCCTGCGTGTCACAGTGTTAAAACGTTGGTAAACACCTTATCGGGCCATTTGCTCTTCATTTTTGCTGCTGTAAATCCTTCCTGGGGCCGGCGAGCTGATAGCACTGCGAGAGGCTTTTCGGAATGTTTAGAACTGCCATGGGAGCCATTCACAATAAGAGGCCTTTGGTCCAGCCAAGGCACCGATCCCTCATTTGCACTCCGCAAAAGAGCGAACGAGGGGTCGGCGTGCTTTATGGCTTCAAAGAGAGCGAGGCTGTTGTTTTCATAACTGCAGAGTGGACTCGGCTGGGTCTCCCCAGTCTCAGATCCTCTCTCCGAGACAGACTTCACCACACACACACACACACACTTAAAGACACACACTTAAAGACACACACACATGACTGCTCATGCGTTTCATTACAGCCGCAAAGTTATGATACTTGAAGCATCCAGGCTGAGGCCTTTTTTTTCCATGTGAGACTTAAGACATACAGAGTGTGCACACAGGGCTCATTCTCATTAGTTAGGAGGACAAAAGTGAAAACAAAAGACAGACTTTCTAAATTAAGCGTATTTTCCAAGAGCCACAGCGAGATCCGAGAACGGGAGTGGCCTGAAAATGTGACAGTGTTAAAAACAATTAAGATAGAAATGCCCTAAGCGACTTGTACTATTGACTGAGCTGTATTACTTGTTGTAAAGGTCCAGGCGGGTGTAAAACTGCTTTGATTTGAAGTCACCAGCATATTTTTGTGCTTGCCTTACATAAATTTGTGTGTGGGCGTGTATAAGGGGGGTTAGGGTACTGCTCTTGTAGATGTCTTATATTTTTTATGATAACTGTTTGCCCTGTGTTGTTAAGGTGAGCAGCAGTATCCCGTTCCTCCACCTGTTTATGGCTGCCACACGCCGTCAGACAGCTGTACAGGAAGTCAAGCCCTGCTGCTGAGAAACCCTTACAACAGGTACGGTCTATCCTCAGTTTTAATAAACTTTAAAGAGGTTGTTCTGACAGTTTTTTTGTAGTTTTTACATGCCTAATAAAAGCTTATTGGTTCCAGAGGGGCAGTAAAAAGTAAAGAGTGGTTTACTCAGGGCATCTACTGTTAAAACCTTCACTGTAGGCTTTTTTGGAATTTGTTAGGAACTAAGAAACCAAGATGTAAAATTAAGGTCATTATAATCTTTTATATAATATATTTTATTTTTGTTCTTCATGTTCATGTGTTTGATGAAATGAAAACATGCTATCATACTACATAATGCTGAACATGACATTATAGTAACATAAAACATAAATCATCAAAAGTCAGCGTTTATTAATTCATAACAACTATACTTATAACAGTTAGGTACAAAAGTCTTCACTAATGAAGGGCCTTTAAAATACATCTGAAAAGACTACCAATGAAAATGTTTCAAATTTACAAAGTATTAAATCAGCATAACATTATCTATGAAAAGAATATATATAGTTTTACAGAAATTAATTTTTTTACAGCATTTAATATGTTATCTTTTTGCTTTGCCGACAACTTGTACTTTAGCTTCATAGACTTTGGACAAGTTTGCATTAGGGATGTGCTGAACATTGGGGAACTGAAATTATTCAGCCAAAAATTGCAAAAAGCAAGACAAAAATACCTATAGCCTATTTCATTGATACAATAGTGAAAAACGTGGGAAAAGATGAAGTTCTTTTATTATTGTAGTGTGCTGTAAACATTTCTAAATCAAGCAATTAAAGTATTTTAATAGATTAAATATGTTGATAATTTAGTACTCAACTGACATTGACACGTCATTATCCTTGGTTCAGGAACATGGCAGATTCCACAAGTAGCAATCCTTGCTTTTATTTCTGTCTTCAGAAGGTCACGCTGCCACTGAGGTAGCTCAAAGCGGTGAGGAAGAAGGAAGAGACGTAACAAGAGCAGGAAAAGGGGCAGCGACGGGTTTGATTTGGGAAGGAAAGGAACAGGGAAATAAATCAGAAGTAGTTTGTAGGAGTTCAGCCTACTTTAGAAGCTTGTACAGAATTGTGTTCCACAAATGAAACCTTTGAAGCTTGTAAATGACATTTTGTGCGATTTTGATCAATGGCACTGTACTGCATCGAGGCCAGGCTCTGCCGTAACAGGCCACAGCTTGAAATCGCCAAAGGTCAAGTGCTGAACAGCAGAACGTACCAGGCCAAGATAAACTGTCTTGTCCACCGCCGGTTTCCAGTCTTTAACCAGTTCTGAATTCCTTCACTCTGATAAGTGGCTAGCTGTCCTCCGAGGAGTTCCCTCTGCAGTCTTTATTCGGCCATCCTCTTACTGCAAGCCAGAGAAATGAGCTGTGGCATTCTTCGAATGCTTTGGAAGCGTTGTTTTGCAATTCTCTGCGAACATAAAGATTCAAAACAACAGAATAACGGTGATAAGGGTGCTTCCACTCAGGTCCTGCCTTCGCTTTCCAGTTCCAGCTCAGCGTGTTGTAATAAACAGACTCATATCTCGCCAGGATTCGGGGGGCTGGGAATCCTCAAATCAAAATGCTTCGTTGCTTTTTTCTAATCGAACGCCTGGTACCAACAGCGCAGTATTTACACAGCCTCTGCTCGGAGCTGCTGTTTTTAGCTGTTTCAAGGTGGTTGGAATAAAAACATGTCCACTTATCGCAGCCAGAGCCAAAGACAAGCCATTGTTAGTGTGTAAAGCATGAAGACTGATATTCTAAAATATAAACCATTCAGAAAGGAAAGGCTCTCCTCCTGCTGGGGACATTTTTTTTGTTGTACAGCAGAAAAAATGCTGTAATTAGACACTGTGCACTGGTACCAATGCAGCTATTAATCTTAAACTACAGGCAAGCTTAATCATTCAGTTTTGAATTCTTAGACGCTATTAGTAATTGGTATGAATTTGTAACAATTAAGATGTAACAACTATGAAGATGATACATCAATTTGGACTGATTTTTAAAGCACTAATTCAGTATTCCAATTTCCATTCCCATTAGTCATTAATAAAATGACCCACTAACTCCCTTAAAAGATGCTTTTGAGATAAAGATTTATAATAAAGATATTTCTAATTTACAAAGTATTAAAAAAAGCATATCAGTTTGTGTGTTTACCATGAATTTCCACATTTCATGTTTCAACGTGTCTAGTGTGTCCCTATTTTGCTGAATAGACTTCACAACTTAGTCGTGTAAGTCTCTGATGAGCAGCGCAAATATTCACAAGTTGTCTAAATTCAGACAATTCATGTTTTGAATTATTTTAAAAGTTACTTTTAGAAATTGTAATCAGTTAGTACTAGTAGGCATTAAGGTCTAACATGGAGATGATACATTAATTTAGAGTGATTTTTTAATATGGAGCTTTAATATTTGATGGCGCTTCACAGACTTCACAGCTTTGTCTCTCTGTTAAGCAGCTGAAAGATTTGTTTTCTGGATGGTCAATTTCCCAAACTAGCTAAATTCTAAATATTTGATAAGGAATTGTGCAGAATTTTGTATAATATAAGTCTATTACAAAAATAGGCTGTGATTAGACACTGGTACCAACACAGCCATTAGTCTTAATCCAAAGGTTTATTATTACATTTGTAGTACTGATATGTATTATTAGGTAACTATTAGCAATTGGTATGCCTAAGTAAATACTATAGTGCAACTACTATGATGATTAGGAAAATTGTGACTGTTTTTTTAAGCTGCAATCAGATTCCTTTTCTAACAGTGAGGTACAAATTCCCCATTAGTCTCCACTATATATTTTTTGTTTTATTTTTTTTATTTTATACATAAACTTTATGAATTTTAGAAGAAAGTTAGCTTACTGATTTAACAGCAGTCTGAACTAAGCGGAACCAGCTACATTATTTATGACTGACAACCGGTCCCTAATTTAGCTTTTTTTTTCAGTGTACCACTTTTAAATTTGTGTACAGTAATAGTCAAAAGTTTGGACACACCTTCATATGCAGAGGTTTTCTTTATTTCTTTATTTAATTTATTTTCTACACTGTAGATTAATATTAAAGACATCAAAAAAATTGAGGGACACATGTGTAATTACATAGTAAACAAAAAATGATTGGCCTACACAATCCCCTGTTCTAAATCTGATCAACTGAGATGGGTGATTTGGGATGAACATATTGTGGTTTCTTTAACACTTTTTGTTAAGTAATTCCACATGTGTTCCTGTATAGGTTTACATTACATTTCAATATTAATTTTCCAATGATTAAAAAAAGAAAGAAAACACATTGAATGAGAAGAAATCTGTCCAGATTGCCATTTGACTGGCACTGTGTGCATACATTGTTTTCCAGAGTATATATATAAGTATATAAGTTAAAATTGTTTTTGTGTGCATTTTATTATTTTATTATAGCAAAACTTGTCTTAATTTTGTCTATGTATTTTTATATATTTTGCAGACATCCCGTAGTAATTATTGTAAAGTCACTATTATGGAGCTAGAACTACTATTAAGTAAAAGGAGGTGTGTCTGCCTCTGCCCTGAAGTTTAGGTTAATATCAAGCCACACGTCTGCTTTCTGTATCTACAACACCATGACATATTGATACCATAATAAACGCTAAGGCCTACAGCGCCAGGCAGCGTCGGCTGTGCTCCAGCACGGAGAAACGCATGTGTATGCGCCAGAGCTGCAGCTGAGAAGGTGTACAGTACCAGGTACCAGCACATACCGCAGCTCACAGCTCCTCGGCTGTGATGAAACATGGTGATGTCAGGGGTTCTGGAGATAAATCTGAAACTATGTGTTTGGGTAAGCACCTGGAGGACTGACTGCAGAACAGCTCTGCAGTCAACCTCTCAATAACATGTGGCAGCTTCTCAGTCTGATCTCATTAAGTGATGATCACCCTGCTGGGGTGGGTAACCCCCTCTTTTGAGTAGGTCTCTCTCTTTCTGTTTGAGACATTCATTCGCTGTTACCCAGGATGCCTCTGTCAGATTTTGGGCCATTTTTCATTTCTCGCATTCTGAGGGCTTTATATTATTTGAAGATATATATATTTTTATTGTACTACTAATAATAAACTAAACTTAAGTATCTCCAAAACAGCAACTTTATATGATAAAGCTTCTAAACTTTCAATAGAAGTTACTGTAAAAATATTTCATTTCAGGTCATTTTGAAGAGTTTCTATTGGTCCGTTCATCAACATTTTTTGGCACAGTGTAAGGGACAGTTTGTGTTCAAATTATGAAGTAAACTAAAAATCAACAAAAATGGAGATACTTGTTTTTCATTGGACAGCGACAATATATTTTACTTTAAATGAACACTGAACCACTGTCAGTTTAGGCAACAATAGTACATTTGTTGGGTATTCATTTTTGTGTACAAACATTCTCTTTGTTTTGTGTTTAATTTCCAGTGGTGACAATTTATACCAAATGGCATCTCAATTGGAGTGCATGGCATGGAACCCTGTCAACCCACTGGCACCCACCATTAAGAGGTATGTCAGCATGACCTGCTCACAGGATAAATCCCACTTAGATACCGTTAGTGTCAAGTTTATCCTCAGAGTTGTCGAGTAAATCAAATATTTCAACATTGGCTCACATTGCGGGGGTCTCCTGCTGAACAGCTCTGAAGCACTGTAATTAAATCAGGCATTAGCAAGAAAAGCTGATCTCAAAAAACAAAAATGGCGCGCACTTTAACGCACCTCTAAGAATACGATGATATGAATCTTTATTGTGGTCAGACAGAACTACAGTGGAAGTTTATATTTGATTAACAAATGATTATGTACATGAGCAACGACTGGGTTTTAAGTAAATGAAGTTGAGCTGTGGTTAAGGTCTATGGAACTGTACAAGAGTCTAAACACAAAGAGTCTAAACCTCAGTATTGGTTATTGTTGTATTGTATTTATTATATATTTAACACAATGTCAAAATACCATGTCATTTCTGTTACAGGACTAAACCTTTAAGAAATCTCCCAAACATCAATTAACATACAAAAAAGGAAAACATTAGGAAACGTTCAAATTTTAGAGAAAACCGATATTTAATGACAGTTAATCAGCAGTAACAAACGTGACAGATGGAAATAGCTCATTATCTAAATGGAGTTCATGAAATGTTATTTTAGTTTTAGTTAGATTTCTTAGATTTAGTTTTTATTCCATGTTTCATATTCCACATTTATAAAATAAAATTGATTCGACAAAATATAATACACACCTTAAAAAGGGTGTAAGATAGATAGTTGCCAGATCTGATGTTGTTCAACATTATTCAACATTCCTCAAACCTCAGTGTCATGCGTGTACCAGGAATATATTATAAAAGGCATTATCACCCACAGTGGACAGCACAGTAGGTGGTTATGATCAGGACTAGCTGGATCTGGCTTGAATTGTTTGTGCAGACAGGCAAGCGACTCTGCATATCTAGTGCACATGCACACGCAGAACAGTTTTTTAGCTTTTATGGGACATGGCAAAAGACAAGATGAATGATGACAATGATAGTTTCTGTTATATGACATTTGGCTTGTCATATGCAAAATGATACCAATTTTTTAAAAGTAATTTGATCTATTCATTATAATTTTGTTTTATAATATTATCATGTAAAAGCTATTTAGCTATGCAGTAAATATTTGTTTAAGTAAAATAATAAGTAAAATACTGCTAATATTAGAATAAATTCAAATTCATAGAAATTCATAAAAAACAGTACTATTATTTTTTGGCGCATGAGTTTTTATCATTTTTGTTTCAAATTTTTTTAGACCTCCCCTTAAGGACACACTGCATTATCTGTAGGTCTATATCACAATATACATGTTTCAGTTAAATCAGCTACATCAGGCATGCTGCTGGTGGTGTACTCAAACATATCTATAAAACTAAATTGTTGTTCTTACAATTATTACAAGCTCAACAGTTACTTTTTAAAGATTTTTCTTATTTTGTATTTATTTTAATGCTATCTGTCATTTTTACAAGCAAAATCAAAGTAATTTTGCAGATAAATGGTTTTAAACTGTTTGCTCTTGCCCAGTACTTTATTTATATATATATATATATATAAAAAAGCTCAAGCCATTGCTGTTCGTACGCTGCTTGGTTCTGCTGGTGCGCGCACTCTGTTTTGTCTGGCTAGGGAACGATATCCGGCCATATATTTCCCCTTGTGGCACCTTAGCCTTGAGCAGGCTGAGAGCAGGCCCATAGGGAGGAAGGGAGCAGCACTGGGGGAGTAGTGGAAGTGCACGGCTGCACAATGGGACAGCCCCTCATTCCTGCTCCTCTGGGACCAGGCAGAGAATCCACAGCCAGACCCCCCCCCCTACCCCCCAACGACCCCATCCTGCCAGGACAGCAGGCTCTGACCCCTCTCCCACCTCCTCAAAAAATGGGTCTGAGGAGGTCTGGGTGTCTCAGCAAAAGTAAAAAATTAGATATCCTGGGGAGGAATGGTCTACAGTACATAAGAACCACTGGTGTTCTTCTATGTTTCCGAACACAATCTCCTCAATATTCATCCGTCCGTCTGTCTGTCTGTTCATCTGTCCATTCCTGGAAAGGCTCTATCTGGACGTCAGGGCAGGTCGCTCCGTTCGTGGCCCGAGCCAACGAATGAATGAATGAACTGTGAGGAGATTTATCGCAGGATGCCATTTTGTACTGTCCTTCAGTCTGGCCACACGTACAGACAAGGAGACAAAGAAGGCTTTATAGCAGCTCTTCCATTTTGGGTTTACGTACCGCAGAGGATATGGACGCCTTTCGCTAACTTTAGAGCCTTGAGCGGATGGAATTTTCCATTTTTTAAATTATTATTTCAGGAATTAAGAGAAAAAATATTTTAAGGGATACATGATTACACAGTAGTTGAGACATTACGTAAGTTTTTAACAGTAAAGAATACATTACGTTACATTAGAACAAAAGCAGGTAAACATAAATACAGTAAAAAATAATTTGAATTTCGTATTTAAAAAATCTGTAAAAAAAAGTTTTATTTTAATTTTGAACTGGATTAAAAAAAAAAAAAGAGCCAGTCTTTTGGTAAACAAACAAATGCTAAATGCTAAGTTACCTACTCGGCTCACATACAGCTTGTATCCTTTCAGCTGGAAAACAACCAGTTTGTGAGGAGATAGTAAACTAAGAAAACTGATACAAACCGTGATAAGTAATGCTGAACATAGTATACATATTTATTTCATTTGATTTATGCAAAAAAAGTTTTTTATTTTAATTTCTTATTAATTTCTTTAAGTTAAACCTGTCTGTCAACTTGTTAATCATATAATTCTCATAGCATTCTCCCTGCCTGCAGTCTGCTAGCAGCTCTCTGATACACAGCATAATGCTCCGTTAATCCTAGAAAACTAACGTTAAAATTAGTCACCATCACTAACGTTGGGTATACACTGTATGACAAGTTTTGGAACCCTTCTTTCATTTTACAACATACAACATCACCTAAAATAAAAAGGTACCATGGATGGCCCTATAAAAAAGCAGAAACATATTGTAAAATTAGGTAATCTTGAGCAACACAATCAAAATCACACGGAAAAATTGTGTGGGTGAAAATCACCCGGTGTTAGCGTTCTAGGGTTAGTAAAGTTATTTTTTTTTACTTGAGCCTTAAACTTTTTCACAGTATGACATACTTATTCTGAACTCTTCTGCATTTTTTTGCTAAGTCAAGGAAAATAAAGGAGTAACAGCAGCCTCACTTGCAAACAATCGAGAATGGAAGTTATTTACAGTGCAGAAAGTTGTACTGGGCAGCCTCTGCGGCTTGTTTTGACTTTGAAACGCACAGAATTGGGAAATGTCTGGGCCGAGACAGAGGAAACTTGTGTAAATCCAGGGTCATAGAAAGGGCCAGTGTACTGAGGTTCAGGTATAAATTCAGCTGAGGCAGAGCGAAAGAGGCCCTAGGTTCCCCATTCATCTGTCTAAGCGGCCCTACCTCGGATTGTTGAGGTGAATATATTGCACTTTGGAGCAGAGAGCAATTTGCCCCAATGTCAGGATAAGTTATTGAGATGAGCCTCTGTGTTTTATAGCCAGCCTTGCCCTGTGTATGTCATCTAAGCCCTATGCAGTAATGCACAGGGAGCAGAAGAATGCGTGCTATTCACACAGCTCCACCAGGGGAAGATGATGAGGTGTATAGACAGTCACTTTGGCGACTGACAGTCATTGATTTTGCGTTAGACAGTGAACGGTGACATGTTGAGCCGTTTACTTTTCAGCACGTACTTAACCTGCCGTAAATTTCCATAGTGAAAAATGAAACAATCGTGAAACATCAGTTGAGGTTTAGCGTGTGAAAACAGCTTCTTAAAAAAACGTGCCAGGGTCAGACTAGAAACAGTGACTGAATTGATTTGATTCAAATGTGTGCACATTAATAAAATATACAATTAAATATACAGTAACAGACACCAATTTGGAACTCAACTTTTCATTTAATGTTTTTAAATTATTTATTTAATGTGTTTTCTGCATTGCAGATGAATATTAAAGACATGAAAACAATTAAGGGACACATATGGAATTACAGGGGTTGGACACAGAAACTGAAACACCTGTCATTTTAGTGTGGGAGGTTTCATGGCTAAATTGGAGCAGCTTGGTGGCCAATTTTCATTAATTAATTGCACATTGCACCAGTAAGAGCTGTAAGGAGTGTGAAGGTTCAATTAGCAGGGTAAGAGCACAGTTTTACTCAAAATATTGCAATGCACACAACATTATGAGTGACATACCAGAGTTCAAAAGAGGACAAATTGTTGGTGCACGTCTTGCTGGCGCATCTGTGACCAAGACAGCATGTCTTTGTGATGCATCAAGAGCCACGGTATTCAGGGTAATGTCAGCATACCACCAAGAAGAACGAACCACATCCAACAGGATTAACTGTGGACGCTGTAAGAGGAAGCTGTCTGAAAGGAATGTTCGGGTGCTAACCCGGATTGTATCCAAAAAACATAAAACCACGGCTGATCAAATCACGGCAGAATTCAATGTGCACCTCAACTCTCCTGTTTCCACCAGAACTGTCCGTCACCACAATAAATTATTGTGGTCTAAAACCAGGTGTTTTAGTTTCATTGTCCAACCCCTGTAGATACAGCAGTAAACAACAAAAGAAAAATGTCTGTCCTCCACATTAATCCCCTAATCTAAACCTGATCAACTGAGATGGTGATTTGAGATGATTTAATTGGGATGAGCTGGAGCTTCATAGAGTGAACGAAAAGCAGCAACTATTGTTCAACACCTCCAGGAACTCCTTCAAGATGCCGAGAAGTGTGCAGATCTATCCTCAATGATAAATGCGGCTGCTTCTGTGGCTAGTTCTGTACATGTTCCTGCATAGTTTTAATGTCTTTAATATAAAATTTACAATTTAAAAAAAAATCATAAAAAGAAAGAAACACATTAAATGGGAAGAGGTGTGTCCAAACTTTGGAAAAGTATATAAACAGTGACTGCCACAAGTACACTATATGTTTAGTTACATGTCTATATAATGTCTGTGTACAACCATTTTACTGAATGCATTCAGCTGCTTTAAATAGCCACTATACCACTAATTTCAGATTGAATTCATTTTGGCAATCTATTATGTGTAATAGATAATCTTGTACACTTAAAGAGCCTTGGTCAGAGTGCCATTAACGTGAAATATTGGCACGCCTATGTTGTCATTTTTAGCCAAAAAAATAACAAATTGTGGCATCACTTAATTTCCATTAATTTACAGATCACCAATTTAAATGTGATTGGTGAATTTTTTTGTCATGTTTGTAAAGAATATTGAAATTCCCCATAAACTCTATCCTTGAACGTGTTTTGTGTCTCTCCTTCTCATATAGTCATACAGCAGGTTATGAGAATGACCCCAGCACGCCCATGATGTACAGCTGCAGCACCCAGTACCGTATCCACACCCATGGAGTCTTCCGAGGCCTCCAGGTCAGTACCGATCCCAGTGAAGAACACCACAGTCTGCTGCAGTCCGGGCCAGATACTCTGTGTTTTCCCTTATGTGCTAATACAGGGCCAAGGTCAGGGCAGGGCAGGGTAGAAGAGTGCAGAAACAAACACTCTGACACACACACACACACACACACACATACACACACTTACTGTACACTCAGAAATCCCAGATGGTTTCACCACTAACGTAACAGCATTGCTGTGGAACGTACTCAAGAAAGCAGGGGGTGATAAAGTACAACTGAATGAGTGAGTAAGTGAAATAAATGGTCAAAAGTCAATAAATAAATAAATAAATTAAGCAGGAGAGAAAAAAAAACGTCCTGACGCAATGGACGGGCCGTGTGAGAGGAAGCAGGGGCCTGCCAGAACATTTGAGACGTTTAAAAGGCATTTTAGGATGAAAAGAGAAGAAGAATCACTTTTTTAAAAAAGTCCATTAGCAATAAAGCTACAGTTTCCATTCGCCGGCGCATGCTAATAAATCATTAGGTCCTAATTAATGTCTGTCAGGGGTCTTAAAGCAGTGCTAGCGGAGATTCTCCAGAGCTGGCGTCTCATTGAGATCTGCCTGTTCTTCTTCCACTCTGCGCTCGACGTTTCAGAAAGCATTAAGCAGTCCAGCATAAACTCGAGGAAAACTGTGTGATATAATAAGCAGAGGTGGGTAGTTTCCCAAAAGTACTTAAGGGGAATTAGTACGTTTACAAGCACTTTCACAAATAATAATAACACCTATGTTTCCACTTAAGTATATTTTCTAATAAAGAATTTATAAAATAGAGTAGAATTGTACTTATTAACATTGACATCATAATTTCTGGGTTGATTTTCTGGATCTCTTTTTTGAGTTCTCTGCTTTTACTCACACCTCTCATATTTGAGGTTTAGCACTCATAAGACTTATCAGTCTTATACACTTATACACAAATTCTCACAGCTCATATTTGAATAGACAACAGATGTAGAAAGAAGTTACCAGTTTAGTTCTTTTGACCTGATATTTTATACTATTTATACTAATTTTTTATTACTTTCTTTTACCAGCACTTGAGTCCTCCTAACATTAAAGCTAGGGTACTTGACCTCCTTCTGGTAAAAAACAATCTATGCAAATGAATGCAATTTAAACAACCATGCAATCAGCATATTAAACACAGATAATAAATAAATAATTTCCATAGCCTATGAAAGCATATCATGCGAACACAAAGCCCCGCATTGCCACCATGGCATTGACCGCTGTGTTATCATTCCCATGGGGTCAATAGATAAGTCTGGCAGTACAGCCATAAAACACTTTAGTAATTTACTTATCAATAGCACTTACCACCTATTCATTACCACACCAGCGTACTCAAAACGCCATTATGCTAAGCGCTAGCTAATTAAGAGCAGATGGGCTCTAACGGTGGGCAAATGAGGGCTGGGGGAGGGGAGCACTGGAATAGGGTCTGCCTAACATCCGTGACTAACTGCTCCCATTTGGCGACTAAATCGGTAGGCATGGGTGAATCCCGGCGATCATTTCACTGCTAATTCTGCAATAATGAGCTCTTGGTGTGCTAACCTTCCTTTTTTTCAGGGATAAGAAGCACCACAGCCTCAGCTGCATCAGGCCATTTCTGTTTTGGTGCTGTAGTGATGTTGAGCAGTGATGTGCACTTTTGGCTACTCCAATGTCAGACACTTTTTTCAACTATAAATGTTGTTCTTTAAACAAGTTTAAACAGGAGGGTTAAAAATAAAGGTATTTCAAATGGATTTTTGAGTGAAGCCATAGAAGAACCACTTTTTTTTTTTATAAAAAACCAAAGACCTCAATCATTAACTGTTGCAAATAACAAATTTCTGCTTTAACCTCACTTATAATCCCAGTTTTCACAAAGATTAATTATCTTATTGTCATCTGATTCATTTATGTTTTTTTTTATTTGTGACTTATTTAGGTTATGAGGACAATGGGATCCATCATTATAAGCACATAAATGTGAACACTTCTACAGTTCAAAACATTTTATAGGAATTTATAGGAACATATTGGCAAATAAGGCCCTTAAAATCACCTGATATAAAGGTTCTTCACCAATTTAAAGTTTTTTTCACATTTACACATCTTCTACAAACATGATTCTGATCTAAATATGATAATTACATGTTTATGCAATGTGCTTTTCAGTTGTTAGTTTAGTACAAATCTCATTTACTTTTATCTCCTAATTGAAGCAGCAGGTGTGTTAGGACAGGAAAATCACTGAACTGCTCAGTGCACCAGAACTGTCCATCTGTAGGGTGTTTTTAATGTTAATCTGACTACTAGCTTCTAACTGTATTCACTGTGTTGTAGGATGTGAGAAGAGTACCGGGCATCACTCCTGCCATTGTACGCTCTTCAGAAACCAATGAGAAGAGGCCATTTATGTGTGCTTATCCAGGCTGCAACAAGCGCTACTTCAAACTGTCTCACTTACAGATGCACAGTCGCAAACACACAGGTACAGAGAGCTACACGACCATACACTGCACTAAAACGAACTTGTATTATTCTTGAAGAACACATTAGTATAAGGGGCCCTATCATACACTCTGTGCAAGGCATGTTGTGATCTTTGTTGCTATCTAACACCTTGCTGTTCACTTAAATGTGCTGCTGGTGTATCCTCACAGAGGGAAAGTGCAGGTCAGTATCCTCTTCTAAGACGCACAAAAGTGCAGCGCTGTTAAGATATGAACGTGCCAAAGTCAGAGCTCACCTGGCTCTTGAATGACAGCTGGCACACTGGTTTATTTCACGCTATGCCCAAAACAAACCCATGATTAATTGAGATAATTAGTACATGCCTTTTGCGCTTTTTAAACCACACAAGGTGTATTTTTTGCGCCCTTAAGATACCAAAGACACACTCTAAAACCAGCTGCACGATCTTCATGATTCACTGGTGCATTATAGATCGCTAAAATAGCTCCCAAGTAGTTATAGTTCCTGTATTTTTCTAGTAAATTCATAAAGTTAATAATGGTTTAACTCTAGAATGCAGTGCATCTTGGGATATAAAAAAAATCCTGCTATATGAGCTACATTTAATGCAACAATTTGCTCTCACTTTGTTTGGGGAGATTTTACTCCATATTTTGAGAAAATATTACATTGCAAAAAATCCATTGGCAAAAACTAGCAAATTAAGACAAATATATGCATATTAAGCAAAAAAAATATGCCAATGGGGTAAGCAAAATTTTCTTAGTAAGATTTCTTACAAAAAGCAAGGGCAAAGTCTCAAAATGAGTGAAGTAACACCTAAATCAAGCAAAAAAGTGACTGTTTTTGGCCACAAGAATCAGAATAACTTGATTGCTGCTTGATTGTGCTTATTTTGAGTTCAGATAACTTAAAATAAGGTACAAATTCTAAGTAAGAATGATTAAGATAATTATCCCTAAAATAAGCAAAATAATCGAACTTACTCACAATGCTTAGTAAGACAAAAAGTCTTATCAGAGAAGAAAAAAAGATTTATTGCCTTAAATGTAGACAATTTCACTTGCTAAGAGTTAGTTTTGTTGCAGTTTACCTAAATTGAACACTAAAAAATACTTTTTCTTAGTATGATACACTAGTCTAGTCTTACACTACACTATTTAGGGATCCTACAAATTACAATACACAAGAGGGTTGCTGTTTTGAATCCTAGAAACAACCGTGACCTTGTGCATGCAGGGCACAGAATCTCCACATTCCCAAGTTCAGACATTGCTTTGCAGCAAAATTAGAATTTCTGGGGAAGAATGGATCAAATAAAGTACAAATTAACTCTTAATCTGATACTTTTGAAGGTGAGAAGCCCTACCAGTGTGACTATACAGACTGCGGCCGGCGATTCTCACGGTCAGACCAGCTGAAGAGGCATCAGAGGAGACACACAGGTTTGCCTTCACTATTCTCATCTGCTCTCTATTTCCTCCTTTTCCTCCCTCCTGTTCTTGCTGTTTAGATCATAATTCGGTAAAAGACTGAGGAGAGAAACACTGTTCTCAAGATTACAGCTTTTACCCAATAGCTCATAATAAGCACTCATATTACTGTATTTGCACAGTGACTCGATTCTTATGGCACTTGTTTATATTATATTATACACAAGTCATTAATGCTAGTACAAATGACCATATGCTAACTGGCCAACATTTACGCCACCTAATAATATACTCAAGCACAGTGACATAGCACAGCACATATCAGCCAAAACGTTTATTACAGTGTTCTAAAGTGTGTTAAAACTGTGAGAAAATGTCAATGAAGGACTGAAAATGTCTTGTAATTTCCTATAAGACTCACAGCCTGTCAACTAAAGTGTTGCCGATATATTGCTTCACGTCAGCGTATCACTGGCAGGGCACTCTAACGGATCATCTATCCAGCTCTACACTTTGTTTAAGAGAGATTTGATACTCTTCTATTAGTCTGCCGCCTCTATTGTAGCCTACACCCTTTCTCTCTTTGTGTGTGTGTGTGTGTGTGTGTGTGTGTCTGTGTCTATATGTGTGTGTGCGCACGTAGGTGTTAAACCTTTCCAGTGTGAGACATGTCAGAGAAAGTTCTCACGGTCAGACCACCTTAAGACCCACACCCGGACTCATACAGGTAAAACAAGTGCGTAAAACTTTTATTTTTTCAAACTCTTTTTCAAGTTCTGTACCCTCACTAATGTTTATGAAACATGTAAGCCTGTAGTGGATAAATAAATGTATTATAAATACATATAAATAAAATAATAAGGATTTTTTTTTTGTTATAAGTTAAAGATTTTGTTACTGTCATAAGAACTAAAATAAGATAATATAGCCAAAACATGGACAGGACAGCGCTCATGTAAGCACACATAGACACCAAAAACTAAATACATATATGTGCATACCTGTATTTTAGCTGACAGGCCTTTCTTAGCATGTTTTTAACTAAATGGCAACATATGTACTGAATAATCCGAGTCCTAATAGAAAACTCTGTTCACTAACACTGCTGGGTAGATATGTTTCAGCCACACAATTCCAGACTTCTCTAAAAAGAGAAAGACCAAATTAATTGAATACTGAAGATCACATTACTGTTTAAAAAAACTGTAACTGTTTCATATTTTTTAAACAACTAATAAAATTAGATAAAAAATCATGAACAGTTTTTAGCATTTGACTCAATAATGCACAAAAAATATATTCTGGATCCACATTGAGTGATTCTCCTCTGCTTCTGCCATAGCCAGTAAACAGATTAGCTCTTTTCGTTGAAAAAGTATGTTTTTGTGCATTAAATGAGCCGTTTTTTTTTTATCATAGATCATCAGAAATTATTAGTTATTTAAAATATGACTTAAACACAATATATTGACCTTCAGCTTAGATTATTATGTAGATGGTCTTTTTCTAAAGATTAAAGCAGTTATAGATTCTTTATTGATCCTGTATATCCAGTAGCAGATATATATAGGATATAGAAGTTACAAAAGAAGGATATTATAGAAACACAGAAGTTACAAAAGAAGATACAGATATATATATATATATATATATATATATATATATATACTGTATATATATATATATATATATATATATAAATGTATAAAAGTAGAGTCCTTTAGTGTCTGTGTAATGGAGGTAGTGCAAAAAAAAACAATGTACAGTGTTCAGTACATGCTGTACATATTGTGAAGATGGCTGATGTCAGTCGTACAGAGAACAGTGCAAAAATGCAGTTATATAATAATTTAGCAGTGCAAATTTGCAAAGATGTAAACTGTGGACAATAAACAAAAAAATAAAAGCTAATAGTGCAGAATGGGGTAAAATAATATAAAAATATAAAAGCCGGTTAGAAGAGGCAGCAACAAACATGCTCTATTAACCAGAACCGGATCATATTTTCTTTTTATCTAAAAAGCAAGTACTTATACGAGCATCCGTATATTAATGTATGCTCTATTTTGGTTATATTTGTTTGAATGAGGCACCTAAAAAAGCCAAAAAATAAAGAAGCTCATCTATTTTTTGATATGTTAATATAATAAAATCTCAATCCAAGTACTTCAGGTCTTTCAGTGTTTTATTCTTATGACAGTGACAATTGGAAAAGTTTAAAAAAAAAAAAAATATATATATATATATATATATATATATATATTCATTTAGAAACGTGTATTTGAACTTTTTACTGATAAATGATTAAATGCACTTCCTTTACCTCACATATGTTCCTCTACACCCCTGACCAATCTAAACTCCTCTTCTCTCTCGTTCTCCACACTCAGGTGAGAAGCCCTTTAATTGCAGGTGGCCAAACTGCCAGAAGAAGTTCGCCAGATCCGACGAGCTCGTCCGGCACCACAACATGCACCAAAGGAACCTGACCAAGCTACAGCTGGCCATATGAAGGACCTGCCACCAACCATATAAGCTGGTTCTGCTGTCACATGTTAAACTACAGTCCTAGAGGACCATGAATATGCAGAATTTAATCCCTCTGTCTCTCAACACACTTAACTGAATTTATGTAAGGCTCAGAATTAACCAATTAATGTAATACAGTAAGTAACAAGCCTGACTTTGTGATCATCTGAGTTCCACTTTATATCTTACCCCTGATCTAGGCCTGTCACAATAACCAAATCTATATGGATGATACATTGTCCCATAAACAGCCAAAAAAAAAAACTATATTATTGTCATTTTATGCTTAACAGTACAATTCACATATTACTTTAAACAACAATAAACTTTTAAATTATAAGGAGAGGTCTGACATTATAATTGAAATATAACTGATTAAATATCCTAAATAAATAAATAAATCATAATTAAATTAAAAATACAGTTTTACTCACATTAATTGACTCTTTTTGCTAAGCAAACACAATGGGCAATATTGACATGAGCATAAAATAATTAAGGTCATGTCCATAAATTGTAAGATAAGTTAATAAGGTAATTATTGTGACAGGCCCCCTATGATCTGAAGCCATTTGATACAAGAGCCCTTATGTGCTAAAATGGAAAAAGAGAATCAGTTATTCATCAAAAATGAAAAAGCTCATTCAGAATGTGATTTGGTGTGAAATATTCTATTCTAGAGAAACAGAATCAGCGAATCAGAAGTGTTCACAGTGGTGATGAATTGAACTACATGTCTAAAATGCCTTCACAGTAATGGTTATATGAAATATATGGCAACATGCCCGAGACTTGGGTTTTATATTCTTATTTAAACACTATTTATGTTGGCTTATGAAAGCAAGTGTTTCTATGGCAGAATAAGGAAAAAAATATCTGCTCAGATATACACTGCCTGGCCAAAAAAAATGTCACACACTATAATATGTTGTTGGACCATCTTTAGCTTTGATTGCAATGAGCTTCTTCAATGTTATAAGATTTATTTCAATCCAGTGTTGCTGGATTAATTTTTCACCAAGATCTTGCAGCAGCAGCATTGATGATGGTAGAGTCTGACCGCTGCACAAAGCAGCTCTTCTCCATCCAGCACATCCCAAAGATTCTCAATGAGGTTAAGATCTGGACTCTGTGGTGAACTCTCTCTCAATCCATGTGTGAAAATGATGATCTCACGCTCCCTAAACCTGAAACTCTTTCACAATTCCAGCCCCATAAATACTGGCATTGTCATCTTGGAATATGACCGTGCCATCAGGGAATAATAAATCCATGGATGGAAGAACCTGGCCTATATTCAGTATATTCAGGTAGTCAGCTGATCTCATTCTTTCAGCACATACTGTTGCTGAACCCAGACCTGCAGACCAACTGCAGCATCAACCCCACATCATTTACTTACTTAAATCCAGACCTTTTTTTGGCCAGGCAGTGTATATTATACAGACTTACAGTATTTTGACATTACCTGGCATGAAAACGTCTAGATAATGTCCTATACAACTTACAACTGAAAAAAAAAATAAAATAAAATAAAATACTTTTGTATAGTAAATAAAATGTCTATATGGTTCATATCACCTCTGTTATCACTATAATCACTATAATGTTTCTCTCCAATTTATTATTTCACACCAAATCAGTTTGAATGATCTTATTGAATTTATAATGATTTTATACAATGTTCACAATAAGCATAAACTTAAAACATTTTTTCTTTGCTATGACAATTATTATTAGTGGAACCTTATCTGAGAACATGTGATAGATATGCAGATATGTGTAGCATCCTCTCTCTGCTCAGGACCAGTCAACACTTCAGTACTGGTTTGGAAAGGCATCATCTGTCATCTTCTGTAATTTGCTAGTGCTTTTGAGATGTAAAGAGTCATATGTGCACGTTATATTTACGGTAGAAGCTCTTAGAAAGTTTGGGACTAATTTATTATTATTATTGTTTGTTTTTTTTGTAAATTAATGGCACAAGCATTTCCCCTTTTAATAAACTGCATACCAGCAACCCACTGCATTATATTGTAGCTCATCTCTGTGCCATAAGGTTTGTATTAAAAGGCCAATCATTATGTAATGATATAATCGCTGAAGTTCTTGTCTGTGCCGTTTGTAAATAGCCTCTCTCTTTAACCATAAACGGTTAAATTATGAGGTCACACTGGCTTTGTGACTATGGTTTGTGGTCAAGTTGTAAATATTACTGTCAGTCCACAGCTGGAACAAGAAAAAGAAAAAAAAAAACATCTTTTTTTATGGAAAATGTGACTCACATCAGCAAAGACAGGAAATGTGAAAACTACTCAGAGTTGTTTGTTCATTTTTTTTTTCTTAAACTGTGTGTTTTATCTGTGTCATATGAGCATATACAGTATGTTACTGATAATCTTTCTTTTTTATAATTAAACTGTTGACATCAGCAACAATCTGGTACAGTTTGTTTTGGCCTTTATTTAACCACAAGATTTTCATTCGTTTCAGGATCACTTTCTGCACACCAGTGATTAGTCATTTCAGCAAAGGGGCGTGTACTTTTTGTTCAGATAAAAAGATCCATCATTAGAATAGACGACCTGTGAACAATTCTGCAGCTTAAAATCACATCATGAATCTGATCTAGACTTTTTGTTTGGACCTTTCTTTATTTAAAAAAAAAAAAAAACTTTATTTAAAAAGTGTAGTTTTATTCTGCCAAGTAAAGGCAGCAATCTGTAATGAATATCAGTCAGTAAAAAATGCAGTAAATAATGTAACCTTTTAGAACCCTGGGCCTAAAATAATGTTCTGTAATAATAAAATCTACCAGCCGTGCTTATTGTGCTTAAAAATTAGATATTAATAAATAAATATTAATGTAATACAGATATTTGAACATATTGTAATTTAAAAAGTTCACTTAGTTACTGTACTGTTTTCTGTACTGTGTGTTTTTTTTTTTGGGGGGGGGGGCGGGGGGGCTGGGGGTTGTAAACTAAAGAATCACACTTTTTTATGCTGCTAGTGTGAAAGAAATACTGAGTTTGGGTGGAGTTCCCCTTTAAAGACACTGACCTAGTGTAACTTATGAACGTCCTACTGCCCTTACTCCATCTGCCAGGAATCACATGACGAGCTTAAGGAGCGCAGGATTATAATAACAGCGCTAATGAAGAAAAAAATATGACCAATCACTCATAACCCGTTTTCCTTATCTCGGCTCGAATTCCTTCAGATTCCTCAGCTGCTCTGGGACGAGAAACAAAGCAAGACAAAGGAGCAAAGACCAAAAAAAGATGTGCTTCTATTTTCGTGTTGTTTTTCTAACTTTTTGGAGACTTTGGTTGTAGTTCGCTTGACTCTGGAAGCACCCTGGAAAAGCTGCATGATCTGGAGAAGACCTAGATCAGCTTAGCGTTCTGGAGACGCAACAAATGGAGCTCTTCAAAAGCACATACTCTGCATTAAAGCTGGACCTTAGGAATGCACAGCTATCTGATGATATTTTATCTTGATGTGAAGCTCTAGCTGAGGACGTCTACCTCTATTCTTCCTCAAACAGTTTGCTTGGCCCCCAGATCTATATACGAGATGTCAATACCACACTGTGAAGCTGAATTTAGGGTGTGTTGGTGTGTTTTTGGTTTTGTGAGGGCATAAAAAAATATGCCTTGCGTGGTTTGAAACATGTAAAACTACTGAATTAATTATTTTAATTATTCTTTGGGCGTAATGTGAAATAAACCAATCACTCTGTCTCGTGCCATTGCCTTTAAGAGCCATGTGTGCTTGGACTTTGGTGTGTTGATATTTTAACAGCGTGGCGCTTTTGCGTGTCTTAGCAGATAATACTGATTCTGTGTTCATGCTGTGAAGGTATACCAGCAGTTTATTTAAGGAAACAACAATGTTATTTTATTCTATGTTCTCTTTATTGTTGAGGTAAAAGTTGGGTTTGTCTACACAGTAAAATCCAATGAGTTAAAATCACAGTGTAAACATGTTTTAACTCTCTGGGAGTTTTTCTAATAACCCTCAGTGATAAACAATCCACAGAGATGGTGTTATTATTATTTAGAGTTAAAATTCAACTCTAACAGGCTCCGCCTCTTAATTCTGCTGTGTGTGTGAGTGTGTGTGTGTGTGTGTGTGTGTGGATTAGTTTAGTTGTGGTGGTTCCCCTGATGGAGCGTTATTCACCCTCTTGGTGTTGTTGGGTTGGATGGTGGATAAGGGTCTCCATCTAAGAGTTATTGTGTTATTATGGGATAACCACTGCTTTTTTGGCAGGTTTTGATGGTCTCTCTTGTTCTAAATAAAGTTTAGATAGTATAAAAAGGTAATTTATTCTATGGTATAGTTCACATTTTTATAGATACTCTGGTATACAGTTTTTTGGGTGAAAGTCAGAAAATACACAAAAATGAGAAGTAATCAACAATTGTTGTTTTACCCTGTTGTACAACCATACAGTGTTGAATTAACACTGATGAGAGTTACATAGGGTTAATATGTGATTCCATATGGTGTTGAATTAACTCTAATATTTTAACTTTAATTGTGGTAGAGTTATTTTAACACTATAGTGAGTTGGACCATATGTTATCCAGGACAGTGTTAAATTAAAATCTTACAGAGTTAATTTGACACTGTCAATTTTGCTGTGTAGGTTCATTTTAGTCTGCCCTGGAGAAGCTGCATGATCTGGAGGAGACCTAGATCAGCTTAAGGTTCTGTAGACGCAACAAATGGAGCTCTTCAAAAGCACATACTCTGCATTAAAGCTGGACCTTAGGAATGCACAGCTATCTGATGATATTTCATCTTGATGCGAAGCTCTAGCTGAGGACGTCTACCTCTATTCTTCCTCAAACAATTTGCTTGGCCCCCAGTGCTGTGTAAATTAGCGAGCCTCTCCACCCTATTACTCAGAGAGAAAAGCCCCGCTATATCTCAGAGTGACAGCGCTTAATCTCTGTCCCAGATTTGGGCTGCCTGGCCTTTGAAGGCGGGGAGGCTGTTTTTTGTAACTTCGGCACAGTCCACTCGCACTGGACACTTTGTTCAAACGTGCCACTTAAATTAAATGAGCCATTGGTCTCATCTTAGTGTAGGAACTAAACTGGAGATCTTTAAAAATGGGGGTCGGAGGCGGTGGCTGGGTTTTTTTTTTTTTTTTTTTTGTAGTAGATGAAATGTTAACAATGAAGCATGGTTGTGAAATGACCATGACTGGAGGGTCTGGACTTTGTGATAATGGTGGTCTGGAGGAAGAAGGGAAGAAGGGAATTCCCAAAATGTAGCAGTGATTTTTCCTTACGTCAACTTTTGAACTGGAATTCATTTTCACAGTCAAACATTGGTCATTTTTTTTTATCATGTGCGGATGTTGTGAAAGTGTACTTATGGAGGGGGATGTAGATATGTAGATATACATAAGGAATGATCAGAATGTGCAGCAGTAGGATGGAGGGGGGGAGTGGGCTGGAAATGGAGGGCTTTTTTTTCCCTGTACATGTAAGATGGTACATATCATGATTGTAATGTAAGTAGTAGTAGTACGATAGTAGTATTGGAATTATTATTTTATACTAAATTACTGTATGTCATTTTTAATAAAATTTGTATGTTGTCATGGTCAGTTCCCATTCACTTGCTATATAGGTGGAGGCACATAAAGGCCCGATTCCAGTTCTCATTTGTACCCTGACTCCTTGTTTTTGAGTATCACACTTCCACTTGGATCAAAGTAAAGGCAGCTGCCTGTAATACTGTAATGAACATCAGTCAGTTAAAAATGCAGTAAATAATGTGTATATCTTAGAACCCTAGGCCATTTATAGACCTTTATTCCCCTAAAATAATGCTCTGTAATAATAAAATCTACCAGCTGCTTAAAATGAAGTATAATAAAACAGCATTGACTAAAAATAATATCTATTCAAATTTTATGTTTTTACTATACCTCTTTTAATGATTATGATCTGGCCTGGGGACTTTTATTATGAAGCCCAAAATATGGGTCAACTGGTGGTTTCCGAGCTGAATTAATGACTAATGTTTAATAACAGATTGATGGCACTGTTGATAGATTGGGTAGGTTTTTAATATGATATGTGGATTATAGATATTGTTTACTCAAGTCTAAGGCTGCAGTAGGCTTAGAGCGTGTTAGCCCCCATGCTAACTGTTTCAGAGAAGAAACAATTGCTGAGTTTCGATATCACAAAGATGTGTGTATGATGTCTGTATGTTATTCAGATCAGAACATCGGCATGGGCCACGGTTGCCAAGCAGGGCCGTTTCCTTCACCTTTATTGTGACCAGAATAATAATAAATTAATCATAAGTCACATCTTAATTTGATAGACTTTAATAAATAAAAAGTAACACCACTACATTACCACACTACTAGTGTCACACCTTAGCCCATGTCTGTCCTGTGTTTTTCCCTCTTTTGGTTTTCTGTGCTCCTGCCCTAGTTTCCTGTTTTGTGTTCCCAGCCATGTGCTTTTTTGAGCACATGGCATTGTTTTGTTATTGTTCTGTCTCCACCCTGGCCCCGCCCTAGCCCCACCCTAGCCATTAGTGTTGTAACCTTTTGTCCTTGTGTATAAATAGCCCTTTGTATGAGTGTCGAGTCTTTTGTATGCTTGCCGTCTGTATGTATTTGTACCACTTTTGTATTTTGTGTTCCTGAGTATTTGTGTTTTCTCAATCCAGGTCTGTTTTGTGAACTAGTTTGTTCATGTTGTATTCCTTGTTTTATTCTAGTTTGTTAGTTTCTTGTTTCATTAGTTAAGTTTTGATTTGTTTTATTAATCTTTTAAGTTTTGTTTTCTTCGTTTTTGCGTTGCCCGTGTTTGTTTTCTGTTCTGTTTTAATTTATTTTGTTTGTTTAATAAATTGAAAAAATATTATTTCTGTACTTACGTCCATCCCTCTCATTCGTGACAACTAGCTGCTCTTTAAGTGAAAAGTAAAACGAATTCAATAATCGATTAGTTGGGACTACGGTCAGTCACGAGCAGCCCTAATCATTACCCAGCACTGTGGGTGATAATGCCATGTGACACTGTGGACCAAAGAATGATAAATCCCCACAGAACTTCAGAAATGGAATGTCCCATCCATCTGACACTATCAGGCTTAGCTTGAACTCTGATAACTTATGTTGCCTTTCCATGAGCACACTGGCCAGTGTTCAGCCTCACTCAGAAGATAACACCATACAACTTATACAGCTGTTGGCAATACCAAGCTGTCCTCTGAGGTGACACTTCATGGTCAATTTAGATATTGCATGTCAGTGAAATTGCATGTCAGTATAATTAATAAAAGAAAATCTCATTTAATTGTATATTCTTTAAGGTGGCCTATTCTGACTATGAGACAACCTAAAGTTTGGAATTAGATTTCGTAATTCAGGTCACATTCAGTGGGTCCTATTTTAGTGATGTAGATTTAGTAGGATGTCAATTTTGCAACGCACAGTTTATTGTTCATTGTTAACTCCAACTGGCGAAAAATCCACAGACCATTTAGCCTTAATCGGGGCTAAAATCAGGGCAAAAGTTGTTACTGACATTGTAGTTCACGGTTTTATTCTTCGTATGATGGAGTTCAGGACAACTTCATTGCCTACCTAAATGTTTCCCTATGATCAACCTACAGTTGATAAACCAGACATCTCAAATCAGAGACCTCTAAGGAGACCATGCCTTCCCCACCCTATCTCTCACACAAAGAGAATCTTCACAGAAATTCCCAAATGAACAGCTCTAGCTAAGCAAATTCTGAAGTTCTTCCAAAGAGATTCACTCACATGCTCAAATCTGCTGATTCACCGCCTTATTTTTCCATTTTTCACATCCAAGTGGGTATTTAAATGCTCTCCTGGAAAGCACAATTTTATTCCATCCAGCTCAAACCTTATCCAGCTTCACAAGACAAATTTCCAAAATAAATTCAGAACTCGTTGTTATCATGGATTTAGAAGAATAACAATTTAGAAGTAAATCTAAGATCACACATTTTTTAAATTTGCACAGAATTTCCGTCATGGAACAGCAGCAGATATGGGGACTCAAGTCTGCATCTCTGACTCGAGTCGCACTTAAGTTACACACATATAGAAAGAGACTTCAGACTCATGCTCAAAAGACTTGAGACTTGACCAAGTCTCACTCCACAAAAAACAAGACTTGACCACGTCTCACTCAACACAAAGGCTTGAGACTTGACCAAGTCTCACCCCGCACAAAGACTTGAGACTTGACCAAGTCTCACCCCACACAAAGGCTTGAGACTTGACCAAGTCTCACCCCACACAAAGACTCGAGACTTGACCAAGTCTCACCCAACACAAAGACTTGAGACTTGACCAAGTTTCACCCCACAAAAACTCAAGACTTGACCAAGTCTCACCTCACACAAAGACTCCAGACTTGACCAAGTCTCACCCCACACAAAGACTTGAGACTTGACCAAGTCTCACCCAACACAAAGACTCGAGACTTGACCAAGTTTCACCCCACAAAAAGACTTAAGAATTGACCAAGTCTTACCTCACACAAAGACTTGAGACTTGACCAAGTCTCACCCCACACAAAGACTTGAGTCTTGACCAAGTCTTACCTCACACAAAGACTTGAGACTTGACCACGTCTCACACCACACAAAGACTTTAGACTTGACTTGAACATCCAAATGACTAGGGCCAGCACTGAGCTCAATACAAATAATATCTACTCTGTTGTGTGTGGAAGTCCTGTGGGGTCCTGATCATTCAAGGACAGGGTAAAAGGAAGATAATAAAGTTTCAGAGAAACATACGTTCAACAGTTTGCAATTCTAGACCTGCAATGTACCACAGTATTAGATATAGCCTGACATATTGTTTTGTTCATCGGACGTCATGACCAACATTTAAGCTGAATTTAACATCTATAGACGTTGGTGGTCAGCTGGGATGGTTTCTGATAAGATGAACAGTAAGTGTAAAACACACATGAGGTGGTCCCAATATTATGACCATGCATTATTTACTACACAAACTGTGCTGGACAGTACACAGCATTTCAATGCAGAAAACTCCTGGGTTGCCATAATGACCTTACAACAGGACACCGGTGCCCTGATGAGCTTGGAGCTAATGGACAGAGAGGCTCTCACACTGAGACGAGATTGTAAACGCTGCAGGCCGATTCCGGGCCAATAACACCTCCCACTGCTTGACTGGACTGAGCAGCTGGCTGAATCACTGCCACCTCTACAAACCCTGTGGTGGGTGCTCATTCTAGGGTTTAGATTAGATTAGATAAACAACACAGACACTGATAAGAACAAAGGTGTGGTGATGGACGGGCTGAGAGGACGAGTGAGTGAACGAGAAAGATAGCTCCATGATCTGATTCTGTGGAAGTAGGAGTGGTCAATACGCTACTATCCTACTGCAGTGTCTCTACTGCAGATTTGCGGATACAGGGATATATTACAATTTGGAGATTCCAGATGTGAGGAAATACTTCGGAGGAGATCAGATTTAAGATCATTCATTTGAAATAGGAAAAAGAAGGAGAAAGGAAAGAAGGAAAATAAATGAAAAAGGATACAGAGAAAAAGAAAAAGAGAAAATGGGACACGTAAAAAACAATGGTGCAAGACCTGGTAACCCAAGGCAAATTTATTTGTATAGCACCTTTCATACACAGGGACAAATTCAACGTGCTAAAATAGAAAAACATAAAAACACAATAGAAGTCAAAAACACAGTAAAAACAAAAATGCATAAAAAATGAATATACAATAAATGAATACTTAATTTCATTATTAGAAAGCAAGAATATTGAACATATGAGCAATGTCTCCATAATGTACAGGACTTTCTGCAGGATAGCCAATCGAGAAATACAGGTAAATATATGTAGAACAGCAGTGGAACTTTTTGAAAAGTGATTTGAAAAGTAATTTCAGAAAAAGAACATCATACTAAAAGTTAAACATGGTGGTGGTAGTGTGATGGTCTGTGGTTGCTTTGCTGCTTCAGGATCTGGACAATTTTCTGTAATTGATGGAACCATGAATTCAGCTCTCTAACAGAAAATCTTAAAGGAGAATGTCCATCCATCTGTTTGTGACATTAAGCTGAGGTGTACTTGGGTTCTGTAGCAGGACAATGATCCAAAGCTCACCAGCACAACCACCATGGAATGGCTCACAAAACTTTAAAAATGGATGCAGTGGCCTAGTCAAAGTCTGATCAAGATGTTGTGGCATTATCTTAAACAGGTTGTTTATGCTCAAAAACCCTTCAATGTGGCTGAATTAAAACAATTCTGCAAAGAAACCATCCCTCCACAGAGTCCAGTTATCCCAAACGCTTGATTGCAGTTGTTGCCACCAAGAATTATTAGGTTTTGGTAAGTATGATAACAGCAAAAGCAAAAACAAAAGATCTGTAGGGGGCAAATACTTTTTTTAACCTCACTGTATATCATTACGCCCACATATAAAAGTTGCAATAAATTTTAACACTCTGTTCTTGGGGGCTTATTTTTTTTTGTCAATAACTGTATTTTTCGTATATTTTTCGCTTAAATGGAACCAGAAGTGGCTTTTCAATGACTAACAGGGCTGCACTATATAGTTACATCACAAGACGTGCAATGTCACTTAAGGCAATTAAATCAAACATGTCATGTTGCAATGTTTTGATTCTTGACACAAGAAGTAGATACACAGCGCTGTCTCTGTGACTGTGTAAGTGACAGGCGGCTGCTGCCTGAGAAGCATGAGGGGGAGGGGAACGCGAGGGGGGGGGGGCAGGAGTAAACATGAGGTAACTGATGTGACCTCCATGACCTCCATCCACATGGTTGAGCGCGTGCTTGTAAATGTGAGCACGTGTTGAAAGTTGAAAGCTGTGCACCTCAGTCCAGCACAGTTACAGCTGAATTCACTCTTTTAATCACAGAAAAACAAACGCTCTTATTTACCTTTTAAAAAGGCATTTAAAGCCTGATCAAAGGGCTGATTACTGCTGTTTTGCTGTTTTTTTCTCGACGCTGACTCAGATCTTGATCGGTCCAGGTTGGAGCTGGTGATGTCATGGGTCCTGCATTGTTTAATATCGCAATATATATCGCCGAAAAAAAAAAACATTTGCAATGTAAAAATGTTCCATTATCATGCAGCCTTAATGACTACGCTTAAATAACCATGTAAAGCTACTTCATTTTGAACAATCTATCATTATTTTAGCCCAAATGATCACGGAAACTCACTAATTCATAATTCATACCCTGTTTTGGCCTATTCTTTATTAATGGACTAATCACTCAAATGAGTCGAAAAGTCTTTTCAGGATCAGAGATAAGAAACTTCCAAAATCAGCCATAACACACGTGAATGTGCTCTGGCAGTCTCTTGTGAATGCACATTAGTGCAAGTCTGGTTTAGAATGTATCTGGAAATCCATTTCCTACCATTTATGGAATATAAATTCACTAATGCACTAGTGGAAGCTGAAATGACCATATGTCTTCCCAAACCAACAGGTAAGTAAGAGAGGTGAGGGAAAGTGTAAAGGTGGGGTGAGGTCTCTGGGGGTAATGCAGTAATGGCTGTAGATGATGTTGGATGCTGGGGCCCTGGTACGAATCTACTCGCTCATTTAATACAGTACACAGACTGCATTCCATCAGCTGAGCCAAGACCCCGCCCCTCCCCTCTGCATTCATTATAAGCAATGAAAGCAAGATATATTACCCTGAGAGGATGCATTTATATTTAGTACAGTTGAACATGATTTGTTTTGTACATAATTTAAGCTTTTTTTTCTTTATTTAAGGCCACAATATCTAAAATTCTGAAATATTGCATTGTTGTACATACATAGTAGTTATATGCATCACATTTTAGTATTAGTTTTTTAGTTATTAGTTAGTTCGGCTTTGCTAACTACTTTCATACAATTGCACTCGAGTGATCATTTCAATACTCAGTGTTACTTCCTGCAGTCCAACAAGTAAATACAGCTCTGAACAAAATAAGAGACCACTTAAAAATAATGAGTTTCTTTGATTTTACCAAAATGGAAAACCTCTGGAATATAATCAAGAGGAAGAAGGATGATCACAAGCCATCAAACCAAGCTGAACTGCTTAAATTTTTGCACCAGGAGTAAAGCAGCATAAAGTTACCCAAAAGCAGTGTGTAAGTCTGGTGGAGGAGAACATGCCAAGATGCATGAAAACTGTGATTGAAAAACAGGGTTATTCCACCAAATATTGATTACTGAACTCTTAAAACTTTATAAATATGAACTTGTTTTCTTTGCATTATTTGAGATCTAAAAACTTTTCTGTTATTTCAGCCATTTCTCATTTTCTGCAAATAAATGCTCTAAATGATTACATTTTATTTGGAATTTGAGTGAAATGTTGTCTGTAATTTATAGAATAAAACAACAATGTTAATTGTACTTAAACATATAACTATTAAAAAAACTAAATCAGAGAAACTGATTCAGAAACTGAAGTGCTCTCTTATTTTTTTCCTGAGTTGTATACATTTATACAGAGCTTCTGAAGGGACATGACAATTTTCATTTTTTCAGCTAATGTGGTGAGCACCACATACTAGGTGGTGAGCAACAGATACTAAGTGGTAAACACCAGCCACTAAGTGTTAAGCAACAGATACTAAGTGGTAAGTACCACCCACTAAGATACACCACTTACTAACAGGTGCTTAGTATCAGTGTCTTACTACAGTATGTGGTAATCACTTCTTAAAATATGGTATTCAGCACACACTAACTGGTCCTTAACAGTTAGTATGTGGTAATCAGAATTTAGTATCTGGTTTTCACCACTTAGTATGTGGTGAGCACCACTTATTTACCTAAAAAAAATGATACCATGTCCCTTTAACTTGAAACAAAAATAAATAAATACACCATGCCCGATCAGTAGCTCCATATATATCAGTAAACAGGGCTGATATAACAAAGAGTAAGTAAATTAAAAACAAAAATATGCTAAACTTATGCACATCACTAGTTTTACATTAACTTTTTTAAACATGTGATTTAGATTAGATTTAAGACCTAACCTACAGTAAAACCTACATTCAACTTCATATGGCTACTGATCAGTCCTTCTACAACAATAGCAAATAACTTTGCAGATGCTTAAAACAGACTTACAGTGAACTAAACAAACGTTAAAATTACTGTAATTTTCCCAAATTTTAACCTCAATCATAATCCTAACTAATCCAAACCCAACCTACACTACTGCCAAAGGTATTCACTGTATATCACTGTGGTACAGTGATAGGATGCAGCACCTGTGCAGCAACAAATCCAGTCATAAAATTGACATTTCACTACTCACTACTAAATATTCCGAAGCCAACCTTCTGGAAGAGACTGGGAACGACAGCAACTCTGTGCTCTGTCAGTGTAAAATAACAGAGCGGGGTCAGTGGATGCTGAGGAGCATAGTGCACAGAGTTCACCAACTTCATGTAGCTTAAGGGACAGTAGAGTTTAGAGCACGTTGTGGAATGGGTTTCTATGACCGAACAGCTCCGTCCAAGCCTTACATCACCAAACTCAATGCAGGCCAGCGCATGATACTTTTGGTAATATAGTGTACAGACAGTATGTCCTAATTTGGCTTTAAACCTATTGCTGTTAAGAATTAGCTGAGTTACAAAATAATAATCTATATATAGGAGACAGTTCAATTATTATCTGGTATCAAACAAATGAGCAGAAAATGCTGGCTGGGATCCTCCATCTCCAACATCCACTCATTTTTACACCAAGCAAAGACCTCTTATCTTCCCTAGCCTCACACCAGCAGTAAAACCTGGAGATAAGAGGCCACTCTGCACTTTCACAGCCACTAAAACAGACAGAGAGGAAAAGAGAGAGAGGATAGAGGAGGAGAAGTCAGCACATGTGCAGTCCACTACCATCCTGTAATTTATCTCTGGGTGTAAAAGTGGGTAACTAAGTGACCAGCTTTGATTTAAACTGCTTTTAAAATTCCCCTCTTGTTTTGTGCAGCGCTGTGGTGTGGTGCATGTTGGCAGGTTGCTGGTGTATCTCAAACTGCCATGTCCAACCCTTTACTCATTCCAGAGGAATCCAATAGATCCTCTCTTGGATCTGAGCGATTATGGGACACTTTGGCAACGTTCACACAGCAGGTGAAATCCCATTTTCTCACAAAAGTCCGTCTTTTTAATGTGACCCATATCTGACGTTTGTCTAAACAGTTACAGGTACAGCACTGTGTAACTGATGCTCATGCACAAGAGAGCTACGCTTCTTATGAAGGTTCATGTAATTTTTATTACTATTTTTAATTTAACCCTTTTGTGGTGTTCGGGTCTGTGGGACCCGTTTTCATTTTTCATCAAATGATACTAAAAAAATATGTTTTTTAACTCAAACTCATTGGCATTGGCTCATTTTTTGTGAAAAACATATATCAAAACACATTTTTGATAAACACACACTGTACACCCACTGTACACACACACACACATTTATATTACATACAGTATGTTTGACCAATGGCTAATAAACATTGCTTCTTTTGTAAATTTGAAACTAAACAAATGTTCTACTCATATCTTGAGTTTAATTAATTTTCTTTTACATTTTATTTTATTTATATTTTAAAAAACTAATAAAAAAAGAAATGTAACATAAGAAAAGTAAAGGGCAAATATTAACCATGTAAGCTGTTTATATTGCTTGCAGTTTAGGTGAAGCAAGCATGTGTAAAGCATTTTAATGTAAAATTGCTTAATTTTGCTGAATTAAATACAAGTAACAAAGTAAACGAGTAACAAAAATATGAACACCACACAAGGGTTAATACAGGTATGCAGCCATGAGACTTCTCATACTATTAAAACAAAAACATAATCCCAAACCCTTATGAGGCTTGTTACCTCATCATACCACCACTGAAACCCTTACTCACTGCTGTCTACTCACATCCACACAAAAACTAAACATCTCAGTTTACAAATAATAAACGTGAACATAATCATCCACTGAATGTGCTGCCAAGTCAGAACTGGTTTATGGAGAGTCCCCCCAATTCCTATCTCCTCCAATATATAAAAAAATGACTGTAAACCGTTAGAATGAACCCTCAGTGAATGCTTAACAGTTAAAAAAAGATTAAAAATAGTAATGTTCTACCTGGTCAGGATATCCCTTGAATTTTGGAAAGCAGGATGATGTATTTCCCTAAAAAGCACAGAAAACTTGCTTATATATTTCTTATATTTTTCTAGAGTACAGGGTTTTAGGCAGTAAATGCCCTAGCATCATTGCTATTGTAAACTGACTGGTTGGTAAGCTGATGCTGGAGTTTTATAATGAATGGTTTATAATTGGAGTTTAAAAGCTTAAAACTGAAGTTTCAGTATAAAAATGGATGGGTAGAAAGATGGATGTGTGTTCTATTAAAAAAATATATGAACCCATATGAACGTTAACTGGTTAATTTTTGGAACTATTACTTAGTTCATTTTTTTTGTTTTAGTTCATTTTAAATAGACTATAAACTGCCACATGATCAACACGTCTATGTTTCATGAATGTAGCCTTATTCTCCAAAATAAAGAATGAGTTGGACTCTGACTCTGCCCCTGCATCTTTGGTCTTAAGGAATGTCTGTCAAGAAGTGAACCTCCAACATACATCATTTTCTCAATATTATACCACAAAAATATCATTAGGGACATAAAACTCTGTTCACTGATTCCCTTGATGTATCCATCACTCTGTAATGCTGTCAGTAATATTAACAAATTTAAAATGTATTAGTTTAAACTGATCAGCATTGTCTGCCTTAATGAACCAACACACACCGCTACCAACATGTTAAAGCTCAGATTGGAATAGGCATTTCCACCAGAATCCCCCAGAGTGATGATAGCATCTTGGGTAAACAGCCTGTAAGGATTAAGAACAACAAAAAAGTAGTAGAGAAACATTCAGTCCAAAAGGTTGCAGTATTAATAGCAGTAGCCTGTGCAGATGTCACCGATAGAAGGTTTATATAAACTATTAATGGTTTTGTTAAAACTGGTTTCTGCCCACACAGTGCGTAAAGGTGAAGCACAATGAATCAAACAGGACAGAACCGGAAGATTACGCAGACAGTTTTAAATCCACAATCCCCTGCAGACTGCTGATAAACTATTTAGAAACATCAGCTCCCAAATAAACACACCTCTGTTACTGTATTTTATGACTTCTTATCATTGTGTAGATTGGGCAATATGCTGTAAGTGGTTTTATTTCAGTATTTTTGTTTTTGAACTTAGCAAATCTGAACATCAAAATGAACAAGTCTTTCCTCTAATGGAAAAACTATTTCTGCTTGTCTAAAGACAGCACAGAAAAATATTATTTTGAGAGCCTATAAATAAAGTTTGAATTCTCAATACATACATTTGGGCACCTTTTAATTGTTAGAAATATAAAAAAATCTCTGATGAACTTTTGTAGATTCTAGAATTTAAAAATGTGGCAAAATCCCTTATGGTACTTTGAGGAAATTTTAAGAAACCTTAAGGTGGAAGATCGCCGGTTCGAATCCTGTACATGCAGCTTGCCACCAGCTGAAAGATCCTGAAAGATCACAATTGGTATTGCGCTCTCTATGTGGGTAGATGTCGCTCTTTCCCCTCATCACTTCTAGGGTGATGTGGATCAGCACAAAGCTGCGTCTGTGAGCTGATGTATCGAAACCGAGTCGCTGAGCTTTCGTCTAGGTGTGCTGTGATGCTACTCAGCAATGCTACATCAGCAGCAGTTAGAAAAGAGGAGGAGTCTGTCTTTACATGTATCAGAGGAGGCATGTGTTAGTCTTCACCCTCATGATGTTGGGGCATCACTAGTGATAGGGGGAGTCCTAATGAGTGGGTTGGGCAATTAGCCTTACCCGCTCATTAGACTCACGTGGTTTATTGGTGCGTTTAGGTTTATGCCTGTGTGAAACCAAACCAATCAGAGGGAGAAACACTCCAAGAAAACAAACTCATCAACTGATCCGGACCATAGAAACCAACTACAAGTGTGAACACGCTCTTTTATTCTCAGCAAATTAAGTTCCAATTCAGAAATCCTTACAAGCAAGCTGAGATGTTTACAAACTGAGATTGCTTTATCTCCCCTCAAACATACAAGTATATACTCAACCATAAACTAGTATTTTAATTGACACCACAAATATGAATATAATTGCATTTTATATCTCTTACATTAATTCTTAAATTTATATGTATTTATTCATGTTAAAAAAATTGCATCTTAAGAAGAGCAAGTGTGATTAATCACAGTTAATCACAGAATATTGTTGTGATCACATTTTTTAATCAATTGACACTACTTGAAACACAAAATAATGTTTTACACACAAACAAACTTAAAAACAAACAAACATACAGTTCATACCACTTAGAAATGATGAGTTTCTTTGATTTTACCAAATTGAAAACCTCTGGAAAATAATCAAGAGGAAGATGGATGATCACAAGCCATTAAACCAAGCTCAACTGCTTGAATGTTTGCACCAGGAGTGAGTAGCATAAAGTTATCCAAAAGCAGTGTGTAAGACTGGTGGAGGAGAATATGATGCCAAGATGCATGAAAACTGTGATTAAAAAACAGGGTTATTCCACCAAATGTTGATTTCTGAACTCTTAAAACTTTATGCATATTAACTTGTTTTCTTTGCTTATTTTTTTGCATTTCTTTTTTGTTATTTCAGAGATTTCTCATTTTCTGCAAATAAATGCTCTAAATTATCAATATGTTTATTAGTAATTTGGGAGAAATATTGTCTGTAGTTTTTGGAATAAAACAACTATGTTCACTTTGGTCAAACATACACCTATAAATAGCAAAATCTCTTATTTTTTCCAAAGCTGTATGTACTACAAAATAATCACCCATACATGTATACACACAGATAACAGACTTAAACACCTTCCCTTCAGATTTTTACAGTACGCAGTGAAACAGCGTCCTCTAGTGTCTGTTAATAAAAGCATACAGAAGAAAGAAGAGTCATCTTCTGAACAAGCAGCCCATTATTATTATTATTATGTGTCTGGGTGGAATGTGTGTGCTCACTGGTCCCTCTCGTGGTGCAGATTGATGCTGGAAGCTGCCAGACCTTGGCACAGTGTGAATGAATCACAGCAGTGTTGGGACACCTGGAGCTGCACAAACAGCCCATTGTGTTCTCAGCACATCAAACAGCTCAACATTCCTTCAGTCCTGTTTATTTTAATACATGGACAGTCACAGATTAGAGCCAGTTTTGGACTATATTACACTGTCAGTGAGGATTCACCACTGAGTCGACTGTCTGTGACCTCAATAGACAAGCTTTAAAGTTCACTGGAGGACGGCTGGAAATGATGGGAAGTCTGAAAAGACAGGGAAACTTACCAGAAATATAGAATCCCTGTTTTAATAATATGAAATAGGTTTAGTTGCTGATGAAGTACTGTGCAACAATCTTAGGTCACCAGTTTTAAGCTGCTTACCTGGTCAGAATATAGTAAATAGTGGGGCCTGAATATTGAGAAGTTTTGACACACCTTCTATATTGTAGATTAATATTAAAGACATGAAAGCAATTAAGGGACACATATGGAATTATGTAGTAAACAGGAAAACGTATTTGTTAAATCTAAACCTGATTAACTAAGATGGTAATTTGGAATAAACTGGAGCTTCACAGCTATTGTTCAGCACCTCCAGGAACTTCTTCAAGACGCTGAGAAAACTATTCCAGCTGACTCTACCTCATGAAGACTGTATTTAAACTATAATAAACCACTACACTGAGTCTAATATTAATATACATAACCTACAGCCTACAGTACTGTATTTAAACTAGTTTATGTTGTGTATAAAAATACAGTTTAAAAAATGTAATAAATAAAAAGCTGTATATTATTATATTATATCTATCCATCTATCTTTCCATCCATCTATCCATGCATCCATGCATCCATCCATCTATCTATCTGTAAGTCTGTAACATTTATTATCTGTAACATCTGTCTTTTTTACTCTCAATACCTCTGTTTTTTCATCCTGTGTTTTATCCTACTTTGTATTATGTTGGTCAGTAATTAAGCAATAATACACAAAGGGAGTGTTATGATGTGTAATATTGGACGTGCATTACCTGCTGATAACGGCACTCATAGAACGCCTCTTAGCCAATCACATTGCAGGGTCAGAAATACAGTAACTGTAATATTACTAAAGTTATTTATAACCCTTTAAATAATATCACTTTTAAAATCTTCATACCTAAATGACCAATTATTATAATTAGCTGATCTACAAAAGTGAGTTTTCATTACATATCATTAAATTGGAAGTTTTAGCTGGATAAGACTAACCAAAACAGCAGATAAAACACAGTTAACTGGAAATAAAAGTATGAACAAAAATTGAGAACAAAGATGAGAACAAATTATGATAAATAGATGAATATAAAAGGGAAAAAAACAAGATATATAAAAATTCCATGTAATCATACATGCATGTGCTTACTTTACAACTTTAGAGCAATCAAAACAAACAATCCAATAAACCATTATAACAATAATCCATATCTTAATAAATGCATGTGTTAGACATGAATAGGTTAATAATTTGAGCCACAGAGTGTTTAGGCTGAAGATCCAGACCGCTTCTGTCTATCGTCACAGTGTAAAATAGTGGTGAACTATTAGAGCTAGAGACACATCTCAAATAAACAATAACAGTGAGCACATGAGCTAATGAAGGTCTTCACTGAGGATTCACTTTCAGCCCCACATTCATCATACTAAAACACACATACACCCACACACACATCCATCCACTCGTCCTCACACACTCTCACACGTGCGCCCAACCAGGTCAAGCCCAGAGGCCAAAGCAGTCAGATAGGTGAAAGGTCATATGTTCAGCTATTGGGCAGACTTTCACACGAGCTGGAACCTTGTGCTGACCAAAGAGCAAAAGAAAAAAAAGGTACCACTTTAAAATAAGACTACCTTTATAAAGGGTTTATAAATGGTTTACAATTAGTTTATTAATGGTTACTAATTAGGTTGTAAATGCCTTAAAAATCATTAATAATCAGTTATAACACATACGTAGAAATGGCTAAAATATAGATGGCTGTGGGTTCACTATTTGGCAAACAACAGGTCATTGTTGCCCTTTGTACGTATGTGTTATAACTGATTATTAATGATTTTTAAGGCATTTACAACCTAAATAGTAACCATTAATAAACTAATTTTAAACCATTTATAAACCCTTTATAAAGGTAGTCTTATTTTAAAGTGGTACCAAAAAAAAAAAAAAAAAAACAAGAGGAACCACAGGAGCCACCAAAACTTTAGGAATAACATCTGTTACTGATAGAGAGGAGATTAGGAGGAGATAAGCTCTTCAGAATTCATCAGCTGACCAAGAGACATTAATCATTCATGAGCTACATTAGTTACACTGACTGATCAGCCTATGGTAAACTCTTCTAACTTTTAATTCACTTTTCTAATGAAAACATAATGTAATTAATGTGTAATTAGTGCATTTAAAACATACATTACATCTAGTGCATTTCATTGTAGGCAGCAGAGGTGTCAAGTAAAAAGTACAAATACTCTGATTCCAATTTGTTACTTCTACTCCTTACATTTTCTTACATACAATTATCTGAACTTTCTACTACTTACATTTAAAAAGAAAAAAAAAACAGTCTTTTTAATCCTATTTAATTTCAGCCTTTTTTAATTCCGGCTTTTCATCGTTCAAAACAAGAAAACCCCTATCCAGATAAATCTCTCCATTCAGATAGAGTGAATCTGATTGTGATTGGATGTAGAGAAGCATAAACATACACCATTCCGACCCCCTATTGGTTTTTAAGCAGTCCATCACACTTGCAGACATCATGTCACGCCCCCTCCCCACACACACACTCCAGCAAGAACATAGCAGACGTATGTAGTCTAGTATGAAAATGATTGATGCAGAGACTCAAGAGAACTCCAGATTTACAAACGTCCAACTAAGCTTTAACTTTAATCTATTTACATTCTACTTAAATACATTCATTTTTCAATGGGCATAATATGAAGCTGAAACAGGGAACAGCCTAGTGCATCCCAAATTATATTCTCAACATTAACATTTTAAAAATATTACATTATAGTCTTTATTGCTTTTAGAAAAATGTTTTTTGGGGAGGGGTGGTAGTGCACTATATGAAAATACAGAAGAAGTCTGCATAAATAGCTGCTGCTTTAATACACCTGTGGCTATGGAAGTGATTGAAACTTAAATTCAGTGACTTGGGTAAGTGGGTAAGTGAATACTTTTGTCAATATATCAGCATTGTTCTACTACTACTGTCCAAATATATTATACAAATATAGGCTCAAAATATATTCAGGCACATTTGAACATTAATGACTGGTAAAGATCAGTAAATGTTCAAATGGTCTGTTCGATATTGTGTAGATCCCTTTAAGAGACTCCTGAAGACAGAGCTCTTCAAAGAGCACTTACTCTCCTAACACCTCTAACTAACTACCTTCTACTACCAGATCAGGAGAATCTCTCGCTATCTTTAATAAACTCCTGAAGACAGAGCTCTTCAAAGAGCACTTACTCTCCTAACACCTCTAACTAACTACCTTCTACTACCAGATCAGGAGAATCTCTCGCTATTTTTAATAAACTCCTGAAGACAGAGCTCTTCAAAGAGCACTTACTCTCCTAACACCTCTAACACACAAACTACTTCTAACCTCATTTCCTTCTTCCCCTCCTTCACTTCTCTATCCCATTATTTCCCTTTGACCTCCTTTAAGCCCTATCTAAAAATGATTTATCTTAATTCCTATTACTTTTGTACTTGACTATTGTAAATCGCTTTGGACAAAAGCGTCTGCCAAATGTAATGTAATGTAATGTAATGTAATGTAATGTAATGTAGATCCCAGTCTAGTCTTAGTTATCACCTCACACTATTTAATATTTATCGTTTAAATGTAAATGTGTCTCAACCATTCTTCTGCTGTCCATACACCTCCTACAGTGTTACAATTAGTTTTTTTTTCTCCAGACATTTCCAAACTTCTCAGTTCTCAGTGGGATTGAAACATTTACTACGTTTTTATTCCCAAAGTGTGCAATTTGGATTGATTTTTTTTGTCAATATGAATGACAAGCATGTATCAGAAATTGTAAATAGTAAATTGTAAAATGTAGTCCCAGAATTTAGAAATCACAATACAATCCCAAAGCAGGTGTAAAAATGTACCAATAGAATCAGTGTTGCAGACAGCACAGTAAGGCATGGGAACCTTGAAGTGGAACAAGCCCTGTGTATAAATAAAATGTCTATTATAATAATCTGCCGAATTGATCATTATTTTGCAGAATAGCAAAAAATATTTTTACTCCCCCTCACAAGAGCTTTATTTTCTATTATTTTTGTTGATGTATTCCCATTTGTTTTTGCCTAAATATAATATAGCCCAAGCGATTCTACAAAAAAACATTTTTTTTAAATATTGCACCTCTCTCTTACAACGTTGTGTTCTATAAAAAAAATAAATCCCATAAAGCTGAACTGGGAGTGTGTTTATCCACATGAGGGCAGTGTTAGTCTGTAATTGGTCTTCTTCCTCTACTCCTCACAGCATCAGCCAGAGCGGAGCAGGCCGGGCCTCCACAGCTGCTCTACTGCGTAGCCGTAAAATAAGAAGAGAAGCAGGATGAAATATGCATGATGTGTATGGAGTTGTGTGTCAGTTACTGTGCAGTTCAATAAATAGATTCATTATTTAGCTGAAGAGTCATCAATTAAACATGGCGGAGGTTTGGCCTAGAAGAGAATCGCGTGGCTCGGCCTGCCGAAGCTCTGCAAACATAAAAAACGTCCTAACATAAAACATTTGCACACATACGACCTCTGTTTCTCGCTTTTTCTCTCTCTCTTTCTCTCTCTGTCTCATACACACACACACATATATACACAACACATCCCATATCAGATGTCTTTCTCTTTCTATAATACACACACAGACAGAAAGGCTTGGGAAAGGCAGTGTTAAGAGAGTTGGAATTTAAATAAGAAGCTCTGTAGATGAGCTAAAGTCGAAGTCAACTGATTTAAAGAGGCCTGTGTGGAATTATGCTGGCAAAACTCAAATAAACGCAGCAAAAACAACAACAACAACAACAACAACAAAAAGCCAGTGCAGTATTACTATTATGCTCTCAGGGATGGGCGAGTGAATTTCCTGGCACCGTTTGACCACTGTATATTTGACAAGAATCCCATTTGAATATATTCCCTCTACAAACGTGCATATATAAAACTTAATCCTTCATCTAGTTGGTAACAGTGGAGTCGCAGCAGCTGCTTTTTGAATAAAGTCGAGCTGGAGGATACTCCAAATTGGAGTACATGTCAGAAACTGCAGGTTAACAGCTTCCCAGATAAATGCTTCACAGAGTATTTTGCTTTGTTTAACCCTTTTCAGTTACTTCCTGATTTCTTATGTGTTCCTTTCATAGTCTAGATGAGTTTATTATTCATGTGCAATGTAAGAAAAAAATAAACACATAAAAACATTGAATGAGAAGGTGTGATTAAACTTTTGTCCGCTACTGTATATTTATTTTGCCAGGCTGGCTTTTCTTAAATATAACCAAATATGAACTTCTCTACCATGTGTGGTGTTTGTATAGTGTAATATATCTCTCAGTGATGGGCGAGTTAGCCAAACTGAGTACATTTCCTGGCACTGTTTGACCACTGTATATTTGACAAGAATCCCATTTGAATATTTCCCTCTGCGAACGTGCATATATAAAACTTAATACTTCATCTAGTTGGTAACAGTGGAGTCCCAGCAGCTGCTTTTTGAATAAAGTCGAGCCGGAGGACACTCCAAATTGGAGTACATGTCAGATGACCTTTGTCTTAGCGAACGCGGAGAAAATATCCGCCGTGGCAAAATCCAGGCCCGCCGCGTTAGCAAGTCAAATGAACCCGCGGCGCATATGCTAATGACACGTTTGATTTGCTCATGTCCTGCTCTCAGTATGTAAATGCTCATGTTTGATAAGAGTCACGGCGAGAAACGGGCCATGTGCAGCTGTGTGGAAGCTGCGGGACTAGCAGAGCTCTCTCACTCTCTCGCTCTCTCGCTCTCTCGCTCACTCGCTCACACACTCTGCCCTAAGGCTTTGGACTGCCTCCCAAAAGCCAGGCCTGACAACCCAGCGAACGCAGAAGAGTCTTACGCACAGCTGTTTCTGACGAACAGCTGCTCGGCTACAAGACACAGAAGGTAATTTCTTTTGTTTCCGACGCAAAGATGAACAACAGCCTCTTCGTTGTTATCATGACAGTATCATTACTGCCATTATTACTGTTCTTATTGCATGAAGACGCAACATGCAGACAATATCGTAAAATCACATTGGGTCACACACTAACCCTAACCTCTTAACCTAACTATACAATATATGCACAACATATATAGTGTCTAAAGTTTTTGTTTCATATTTATGTATTCAGATTCTGTAAAGTAGCAACTCTTGCTCAGATGAGAGTGTAACACATCTTGGCTGCAGTTTCTCAGTCAGTTTTATTAGCTAAAGTCACCTGGAATTCAAGCTTTCACTTAACAGCTGTGCTGACTCATTTCAAGAGTTACTTACTTGAATTACTTGAGAGCATCAGTTTTAAAGTTGTAAAGAGGTAGAGTTGGTGTACAGTGAATAACTATATATATAAGTTATGTTCTAATCCATATTATGAAAAAAAACTACTCAACTAAGTAAAGAATTAATAGTTTAAGAAATGAAGATCAGTCAATCCGAATAATTTCAAGCACTTTGGAAGTATCCTCAAGTGCAGTTGAAAAGACCATCAAAAACATCATTAAGATGGAACTGGCTCTCATCAGGACCACCCCAGAAATGAAAGACCATGAAAGTCCTCTGCTGCACAGGATCAGTTCATCAGAGTTCCCAGCCTACTAAATGCTTTACAGAGTACTTTGGTTTGTTTGACGTTGTTGTTTTAAGTTACTACATTATTCCTGATGTGTTCCTTTATAGTCTATATGAGTTTATTCTTCGTTTACAATGTAGGAAAAAAATAAAAACATAAAAACACTGAATGAGAAGGTGTGATCAAACTACAATACTACAATATTTATTTATTTAATAATTTTATTGTTCTTTATAAATAACCTAATATGAATTTACCTACCTTGGTGTTTGTATACACACTAAGAAAAGTAAGTACAGATTTGTACTTAAAAGGGTACAAAGCTTGTCGCTGGGGCGGTACCTTATATTGAGGTACAAACTTTCAGTGAAAGCCCTTTTTTGTACCCATGGTTTTTGTGCCAGTAAAGATTACAAAAATTATAAACATTATCATCAAATAAATATGGCTCAAAAACGTGATGATCCAAAATTGTTTGGCTTTTAAATAAAAAATGTGCAATTAAAATATATATTGTTTATAAGTGCAGTGATACAGAATACTGAATGTACCTTTTGGCTGCAGGTTAAATGGTACAAATTTGTTTGCTATTGCTGTTAGGAATTACTTTGTACTTCAGAGGAAACAAATCTGACCCTGTAAAGACCAATATTGTACAGTTATGAAGAGTGTACCTTTGAGTACAAAAAAGTACTCATATTGTACCTCTGTTTTTTAGAATGTAGTATAATATAGCTGTATGAACTTCAGGACAGAATTTCATCTACTTCAACAGAACAAGCGCTATTGTTCTCCTTTTACCCCAACTATCACCACTCCACCACTCTGACGGTGTTCTGCAACAGGCTGCTGAAGGCCCTCTCGCCGTGCGGGCGGTAAACACCAGGACGTGAGTTAGAGCTCTTTTCCAGATGAGGGTGTGAATGAAGACGTTAAACGAAGCGGCAGGGCCGTTTGTCTGTATGCACGTGTGTGTGTGTGTGTAAGTGGTGTGTGTGTGTGTGTGAGTGTGTGTCCTGGAGGAGATGAGATGGCATGCTGCACGCTCGAGTGGGCCGCTCGAACTGTTTGCTGGGGCAAAGATATGATGAGGTCTGCAGCACTGCAGAGAGGACAACCGCAACTGCTGGAGTTCAGCAAGAAGTAAACAGATTACCCCTCGACACACACACACACACACACACTCATACGTACACACACAGAAATGCATGCACTAATGAATAATGACATCAAGATAAACACAGGTCTGTTTTTTACCTTGTAATAAAGAGAGTCCATAGAAATATCTCAAATACATTAAATAAATAATACATTACATGAAAATAAAGAAAACTAAATAAATTAACAATACAGTAAACACTGACTGACTACTGATTCTAATATTATATTACAGATAATATTGTTTTGCAGGTAAAGACTCTTACTGATCACTAACTTTTTAAACTATTTGGGTTTATTTAGACCATTTTTCAGAATATTCTAATGTTATATAGAGTTTAACAGGTAGACACACACTTATTGAACACTGACTTTATGTATAATATGGGTTCATTGTAATATTATATAAAGTTAATTACATGTAAACACTCACTGACCACTGAATTTATGTTTTTTTGGATTATTCTAATGTTATATATTTGTTATATAATGTTTTACAGGTAGACACACTCACTGACTTTATGTTTATTGGGGTTTCTTCTAATGTTATATAGAGTTTTACAGGTAGACATACTCACTGAATGCTGAATTTAAGTTTATTTGGATTTATTCTAATGTTATAGAGAGTTTGACAGGTAGATACACTTACTCACCACTGACTTTATGCTTATATTGGGTTTTATACCAATGTTGTATAAAAAAAATTACTGGTAGGCAAACTCACTGACTGCTGACTTTATGTTTATTCGGGTTTATTCTAATGTTTTATAGAGTTTTACAGGAAGAAACATTCACTGATCACTGACTTTATGTTGATTTCAGTTTTTTCTGGTCAGGTGGGAGCAGAAAGGAGACGAGAAGAGTGAACGTAAATTTGAGTATTTATTGAAAATAGATAAAAACAAAAAAAACAAACAAGGAACCAAAAACTAAAGAAGCAAAGAAACACTGAGTACATGGGGACCAGAGGAACTCATAGCCTGACTGACGAGAAACACTGAAACAAGGGAGTCTATAAATACAGAAGGACGAGGACAAGAAACAAGAAACACCTGGGATCAGGTAACAAGGGGGCGGAGCTACAAATGAACAGGTGAGCAACAGGGGTGGAGACATGGAATAAATACAGGGCATGAGCAGAGAAAGGTAAATAAACACAGGGACAGATTAGAGAGATGCTAAAAACCAGATGAGAACGTGACAATTATAATATAAAGAGTTTTAGAGGTAAACACACTAGTTAGAGGTATTACATGCATAGCCATTTTGTCCCTCCTCTAAGATAAGCAATTTTATGCTATGAATTATTTATAGTTGATGCAGAATAGTTTATACTAAATTCTGAATAATTCATAGTAGATACAGATTTTTATCATAAATACTGAATAATAAATATACTAGATGCTGAATCATTCACAGTAGATACAGAATATTTGATAGTCGTTACTGAATAATGTATAGTAGACTCTGAATAATTCATAGCACATATTGAACACTTCATATTACATCCTTAAATACACACACACATATATATATATATATATATATATATATATATATATATATATATATATATATATATATATATATATATATATATATATATGTATGTATAATGCCACTAAATAATTCAAGGTAGTTGCTGAATAATTCATGGTAGTTAATGTAGAATAATAATACTAATATTAATGCTTGAATAATATGAAGTTTAATGCTGAAGTACAGGCATATATAATGAGGTTAGCATGGTTAGTAATTGGCAGGGAGCTGGAATATTTAAATATGGCTGTCGTCTGTGATGAAGAGAGGGAAGACTGTGAGACACAGTCACAAAGATTAAGCATCACACACTTTAACGTCCCTCCTCCAATCACATCTCCATCATTGACCTTTATGAGTTCCTGTAATGATCGCCAATTAGTGCATCTGTTTCCCAGCAGCCCTCAGTCTGTCCCAATTTCAACATGACAGTCATCTCCGACACAGAACAATAAGGCGATAAGATGACAGCTATTGTCCGCGTCCGTCTTTTAGCCGCCCGGATCCCCTGGCTCTAATCTGACCAGCGGCCGCAGTGGATAAAGTGCCTTTTAAAAATAGTCTTGTTAATTGTAGGGCCGGCATTACCCAAGGGTCGCAGTGTCTTGTCTGGTCGAATTTGACGTACAGTCCAATATTCCAGAGGACTCGAGCCGCAGTGTTTTGCCTGTGTGTGTGTGTGTATATGTGTGTGTGTGTGTGTGTGTGTACGGCCTCTAATACTGACGCTGCTGTCAGTGGACAATGTCCGAGCAGACGTTGGGGTCTGGCTGGTCCTGAGGGCATCACGTAATTAACACGTCCGACACCGTGAGAAATACACAGAGCTTTTCATTTAGAGACGACCCCCGGGCATGCTTAGTGTCTCAGTGTGTGTGAGCAATCAGCGCTGATTGGTCTATCAGGATGGAGGGATAAATACATGGAGACTGGGAGAGAGATAGAGACAGAGACAGAGGCAGAGAGTGAGATAGATAGATAGATAGATAGATAGATAGATAGATAGATAGATAGATAGATAGATAGATAGATAGATAGATAGATAGATAGATAGATAGATAGATAGATAGATAGATGATATCAAGGACTAAGATCACAGTACCAAGATTTTAAAATGATATAGGTATATGTTTGACTAAAATGAACATTTCTTCCAAATTCCAAATAAAAATATTGTACTTTAGAGCACTTATTTGCAGAAAAGGAGAAATGATTAAAATAACAAAAAAGATGCAGAACTTATAGACCTCAAATAATGGAAAGAAAAGTTGTTCATATTCATAACGTTTTAAGAGTTCAGAAATCAATATTTAGTGGAATAATCCTTGTTTCTAATCACAGTTTTTTTCATGCATCTTGGCATCATGTTCTCCTCCACCAGTCTTACAAACTGCTTTTGGATAAGTTTATGCCACTCACTCCTGGTGCAAAAATTCAAGCAGTTCAGTTTGGTGGTTTGATGGCTTGTGATCATCCCTCTTCCTCTTGATTGTATTTCGGAGAGTTTTAATTTGGTAAAATCAAAGAAACTTATCAAAAAAGAGAATGGGATTAAAAAGAGGAAATAGGATATGTGTGAGACAGAGAGAGATGGAGAGAAAAAGAGATTAAGAGACAGAGAGAGAGTAAGAGTTGGAAAGAGAAAGAGTCAGTCAAGTATCAACACAGTGAAGGAGATGTGGAAGGGGTATGGAAGATGGCACAAGGAGGGAGGGAGTGAAAGGTAGAGAACGAAAGTAGGAAGTAAAGAAGGAAGGAAGAAGGGAGTGAAGGAGGGAGGGATGTGGTGGGTCTCTATTGAGGTAGTTTGGAATATTAATTAAATGTATTAAACAAACATGGCAGAGGAGTGTTTGGGGGGGGGCTCCATCTGCTGTCTGTTCAGATGGGGGGATGGATCTCTGAGGAGGAGCTGGGTCTTAGTTTAACTTCAGCAGGACACACACACACACAGAGAAACACACACACAGACAGATGGGCTCCCATGTCTCGCGGGACGGGCCCACAGCTTCCCTCTGCCTCGAGCCTCGAGCCTCCGCTCCGTCTACGAGCGCAAAGATGCAGACGAGGAGAAACACGGAGGACAGAGAAAAAAGAGAGAGAGTTCAACCTCAATTACGAGCGCACACACGAGGCTGAGATGTTTGGGTTAGAGAGTCAGCACTGTGCATATGTGTGCGTGTGCGTGTGTGTTCATAAGTGAATGTACATGATGAGCCCAAAGCATAATAAGCAATATTTAATCCCATTGACTTCACTCTCTCTGGAGAGCTTCTTCTTCTAAATCTGGCAGAGAGTCAGAATCTTTACTCTTCATTCATCTGAAGCTCCATTCTTCGGAAGCAAGTACTCATACTTTTCATACTGCTATAAAAAAATTATTTGCCCAGTCTTTTAAATTGTTACATTTAACCCTACGGACGGATTTTCCGTCCAAAATCTCACCTTGTGTTCTCATCTTAACTACTCAGGAATCCCTTCACACATCAACATAATAAACATATATGGTTAGAAAGGGCGAAATTTACTCTTTCTAAAAATAGTGATCACATCCCAGTACAGTAAGGCTAAATCTACAAGAAACCCATTAAGAAAAACATCTAAAAAAAAAAGTGAAATCTTCTTCCCCAACCAAAATGAATAACCTTCAGTGCTTCAAACGTATTTATCTGATGATTGGTTTCAAACCTAATAATATCAGTAAATGACTCAAAAGTGTCCACAGAAAAAAGGATGAAACTACCTGCTTTACTCAAACTAATATGAACTATACTTTTTATAGATTTTTTTTTTTATTTTACTTGCACATCTTTACTAAGTAGTTATTTTGCACTAAACATTTGTATTTATTTAGAATAAAAAGTTTATATTTTTGTATATAGTTTTCTTTGTGTGTCCTTTGTGTGTAATTTGCTATTACACACTCAATGTGCCTATGACTGCACTGTGTAACTCTGGTGGAGCTACATGATAACATTCACAAAATCTGTTATACTTTGTAAACTTGAATCAAATGTGTGTAAAATCTTAAGACAGTACTTAACCACCTTACTCCACATGCTTTTGCATCTCTCAGCTTGTCCAAAAATGCATGTGTAGCGTGTCCTTTAGTTGTAAATTAAAGCATGAATTACACTAACTTACCAACTACAGGGGGAGCCCAGGAGCAAGATTTACCATGCACCTACATGTAGGTGCCAGGTAAATTTATGATCAGAACATGGGAAAATTCATGTAAATATTAAAAACCTTTTTTTGAAATATTTACAGACCAACTGCAGACAGATTTGAGTGGTGTAGGATCTCCTGAAAATAACAATATCTTATATGTGTGATTGTCTCCTATAAATTTTGCATAATTTAGAAGATCATTAAAGATCATTCTACTAACTATTAAAAAACCACACAAAGTTGGCATAGGGCCCAAAAAAAGGGCCAATAGATTTTAACTAAAGTAAGTGGGTCTTTTAGTTCTTAAAATACAGTAGATGTTTAGAACTAATAGTAAAAGTGTTTAATTGTGGGCATATTTAGGACTGATGATGCACAACTCTGATATATTCTTAACTGAATTAACTGAAGTACATAATGTTGTTGTATATATATATATATATATATATATATATATATATATATATATATATATATATATATATATATATATAATGTTGTTGTATGTAATTTTATAATGTTGTCATACTTTTTATAACAATATCAAAATAAAAAAAGAAGATTTGGTTTCGATATGTTCTTATGACATCAGTGATATGAGATCAATGATGGCAATAACAGTAAAGAAAAAGAATCTGCTCTGCAGCTTTATGTTTTATGCGCCCAGCAGCAGCGATGATTATTACACACTCACTCATTAAAGATGACACCCTGTGTCAATCCTTTGTTTTGCTGTCTAAAAAAAAAAAAAAGACGGCTGACAGTAAGGAAGATGAACGGTGAGTCGTCGACAGAAAACCTGTGATCTATGTTCCCTTCCACTCAAAGGTAATTATGCTCCGTGTCAGATATAATTTCCTGGGCCTAATTTCAACCTGCTGATGGATCTAATGGGCCTTTCCATCCTCACACTCCTCTCCACGTCTTTCACTGAATTAGTGTTGTCAAGAGCCGCGCTGGAGCTTTTTCTTCTCTCGTGAACGAGGGAACATGAAGATGAAGGTGTTTGTGCTGCTCCTTGTCATAGTTTGTACAGGACAGGTGGTTAAAGATCAGATTCCTGAGAGCCATCAAGTTCATTTCTATTCTTTAGCATTAATATCTAGTCTAGGATGTTGGGTATTAAACAATAGGATGAAATAAACTTAAATGCAATGTTTAGATCTATTTAAAAGTAGACATTGTAGTATAATTCATGCCTTAAAAACGGTATTAGAGTGGTCCAGCAGTCTAAAGCACTGCCACTATGAGTGGGAGGTTGCAGTTTCGAACCCGCACTTATGCAGCTTTGCCATCAAGATGCCAGCGCTAAATCACTAAAAGGGTGATGTCGATCAGCACAAGGTGTCTGTGAGCTGATGTATTGAAACCGAGTCGCTGCGCTTTCCTCCAAGCGTGCTTTTTTTCACTAGGATTAATGTATTCACAATATGTGCATCAATATGCAAAGTGTTACACTTACAATATACTAATGTACACAAGTGTATTAAAAGGTGTTTAAAAAACAAATACTTAAATCTACTTTAATCAACTTCGCAGAAGTTGTCCGAACAAAGCACTCAAAAGCACAATCTAATGATTTTATGATGTATTTAAATATGGCTTAATTTCAACTGAAAGATACTTAAGAAGCCATAAGTTGTTCCAAAATAGTACATTTAGTATGTATTTAAGTACATATTTTAATTCCATGTTAAAAATACTTTGAAAAATATACTTAATACACTTTTTTTTTACAAGGGGAGAGCAGAGAGAGAAAGAGAAGGATGGAGAACAATAAGAGGAGTGGATAGAGTTAGTTATGAGTTTTAATCCATATTTCAGCAAAAATAAAAAAAAAATAAACTACCGTCTAATCAGTTGCAATATCTCCTTTTCCCTGGTGAAAAAATATATACTTAGTTGTAAACATACTGAGAAATGTCTAACAGATTTATGTACTTAATTAAAATATATTAAAAGTACATTAATATTATGCTTCATCAAATGTTTGAAAGTGAACTTTGATCATACTTTTCAAAAAGTACAATATAGTATAAAAAATAGACTATATGAAGTACACTTTTAATTTAATGTAATTCAATAAACTTCTATAATACTTATTTCCAAATATACTTTTGGACATGTTTAGCAAAGTGTGTTAAAAACAACTGTTACAGTAGTTCACTTAAAGTACAATGTATCATGTAACTTTTTAGAAAGTAATTTAAATTACTACATTCATAAAATTTAAGTAACTTTCTAACATGCTAAACATTGTAGTACAGTATATTAAATTATATTTTTATACCCAACAAAATATACTAGAATTGTGCTACTTACAAAAGACAGGAACAAGAAGCACATTTGTACTATAATATAAATATATTTAAAATCTATGCTTAGTTAATTTGTAATAGTGATACTGTAGTTTTTTGCTGTAAGCATATTTAAAATATGGGGTTACATACATGAATTAATACAGTACAGTTAGGTACACTTAGCACAATTTAAGTAAGACTTTTGTACTATTTCTATACAATTAAAGTAAAATTGTAGTACAAAAAGAAGTTGTTCAATTTTAGCACTCTTTAAATATACTGATTAATAATGTGGCTGCAAGTGTTGCTTTCATACTGAAACAATACAAAACTCAGTTTAAAGGAGAACAGAAATATCCGTCCTTCAAATCACACATGGGAACCCATCACACTCAATGTTACAGCTGACTCCTATTTCACTGTCTGCCATGTCTCCTTCATGTACTCTAGCTCAGTGTCTTGTCAAGGCAAGCAGGATGGGGACAGGCCTCCAGAGACTGAAGCAGAAAAAAACTTTTGTTTAAAATTAAACCCAAAAAAGCAGCCATTTATTACATTATCGCCTTCTTATGCCACTGTGCTTAATAGCCAACACTCCATTTAGGTCACTGTGGCCCACACACAAACAGGAGTTTAACAATGAAACTGAAACACCTGGTTTTAGACCACAATCATTTATTGTGGTGACGGACAGTTCTGGTGGAAACAGGAGAGTTGAGGTGTACATTTGATCAGCCGTGGTTTTATGTTTTTTGGATACAATCCGGGTTATCACCCGAACATCCCTTTCAGACAGCTTCCTCTTACAGTGTCCACAGTTAATCCTGTTGGATGTGGTTGGCCCTTCTTGGTGGTATGCTGACATTACCCTGAATACCGTGGCTCTTGATGCATCACAAAGACTTGCTGTCTTGGTCACAGATGCGCCAGAAAGACGTGCACCAACAATTTGTCCTCTTTTGAACTCTGGTATGTCACCCATAATGTTGTGTGCATTGCAATATTTTGGGCAAAACTGTGCTCTTAGTTAGAAAAGGGGTCTATAAATATGCATTATGACTGTGTGTAAAGCCATAAAATTATATCTGAAATTTGTTTTCTTAAACAAATATAAGAGAACAGCCCTTTGACTTTTTTTTTAACAATTTTTCTTTATTTGGTAAAAGTGTCAGTTTTTAAAATTACAAACAAAAAACCTAAGTAACTAAGCAACTAACTACATAAGCAACTAATTAACTAACTAAATGAATATATAACAACATGTTTGTCATAGGGAGAAGCTGAATGCCTGAACAATATCAAAATACAACCCCTGGCAAAAAGTATGGAATCACCAGTCTTGGATGAGCACTCCTTCAGACATTTCATTCTGTAAAACAAACTATGATCAAAAACATGATACAATAATAAGGTCATTCCAAAGTGCAACTTGTTGGCTTTCAGGAACACTCAAAGAAATGAAGAAAAAACATTGTGGAAGTCAGTGAATGTTACTTTTATTGACCAACCACAGGGAAAAAAATATGGAATCACTCAATTCTGAGGAAAAAAGTATGGAATCACTCAAATTGAAGGTAGAAAATAAGGACACACCCAGTCAATTTCCTTTCCCTAAATGGACACCTGCCTCAGATTAGATCTGCTCGTTAGTCTGCAGTTAAAAACACCTGCAGTCATGACACCTTGGAGGGCTGCTGGACGAATTAGAGTGGCAAGAACCATGGCTCCAACAAGAGAAATGTCTCTTGAAACAAAAGAGAGGATTGTGAAACTTCTTGAAGAAGGTAACTCTTCACGCATGGTTGCTAAAGATGTGGGCTGTTCACAGTCAGCTGTATCCAAGATATGGACCAAATACAAACAGCATGGAATGGTTGTTAAAGCCAAGCGTACTGGTAGACCGAGAAAGACATCAAAGCGTCAAGACAAGCAACTTAAGGCCATTTGTCTTGAAAACCGAAAAAGTACAACTAAACAGATGAAGCATAAATGGGAAGAAGCTGGAGCCAATGTATGTGACCGAACCGTAAGAAATCGCCTAAAGGAAATGGGATTTCAATACAGGAAAGCTAAAAGAAAACCATCATTGACACCTAAACATAAAATAACAAGACTGCAGTGGGCTAAGGAGAGGCAATCATGGACTGTGGATGACTGGATGAAAGTTATCTTCAGTGATGAGTCAAGAATCTGCATTGGACAAGGTGATGATGCTGGAACTTTTGTTTGGTGCCGTTCCAGTGAGATTTATGAAGAGGCCTGCCTGAAGAAAACAACCAAATTTCCACAGTCCTTGATGATATGGGGCTGCATGTCAGGCAAAGGCACTGGGGAGATGACTGTGGTTAATTCTTCTATCAATGCACAAGTTTACATTGACATTTTGGACAGTTTCCTCATCCCTTCAATTGAACAGATGTTTGGAGATAATTAAATAATTTTCCAAGATGACAATGCATCGTGCCATAGGGCAAAAACAGTGAAGGCATTCCTTGGAGAAAGACACATTCAGTCGATGTCATGGCCTGCAAATAGTCCAGATCTCAACCCAATTGAAAACCTGTGGTGGAAATTGAAAAAAATGGTCCACAAGAAGGCTCCGACCTGCAAAGCTGATCTGGCAACTGCTATCAAAGAGAGTTGGCACCAAATTGATGCAGAATACTGTTTGTCACTCATCAAGTCCATGCCTCAGAGACTGAAAGCCGTTATAAAAGCCAAAGGTGGTGCAACTAAATACTAGTGATGTATTTTGAATCATCTTTTGTTTATCTGTTTTTCATGATTCCATACTTTTTTCCTCAGAATTGAGTGATTCCATATTTTTTTCCCTGTGGTTGGTCAATAAAAGTAACATTCACTGACTTCCACAATGTTTTTTCTTCATTTCTTTGAGTGTTCCTGAAAGCCAACAAGTTGCACTTTGGAATGACCTTATTATTGTATCATGTTTTTGATCAGAGTTTGTTTTACAGAATGAAATGTCTGAAGGAGTGCTCATCCAAGACTGGTGATTCCATACTTTTTGCCAGGGGTTGTATTCTGTTTTTAGGTAAATTTGGTCATAAAGCAAAACACACACATACACACAGACACACACAGACACAACAACTCAAATACACACAAGTCCACAGCCATTGTGAAAGTCTTTGGGCCCATTACCGCGATCCACGTTCCGGCACTAATGGCGAGCGAAGAAAACACTCGGCAGTGAATAATGATACGCAGATGAGCTGGAGATGGCTGCGCCTTGATGGACAGCACACCAAATGGAAGGGAAAATGAAGTCTCACTTGCCCAAGTCAACATGCTTTTAGCTTTCTCGTTAGCATAGCCCCGTTTCGCCATAGAGTAGCGGCGGCATGGGGATCAAATTGGGCCTGCGTGAGAAGACATTAGGTGACTAGCCTTACAAAAAGCACTGACCCAAACAAACAAGCTCAGCGAGGAAAGATACGTGTCCATTCTCTTCCAACTCATTATAGCGTGAAAGGAAGGGTCGGGTCCATTTTTTCGCCTCTCTTCTGGACACATCGCTGTCCAGGAACTCATCCCCCACATGTGTGGCTGTTTCTCACTTCCCGCTAAAGGGTAGAGCGCCTGCCTGACTGGCCATTACACAACACGTTTCCTTTACTTCATTTAACATCACTGTTTAGTCCTACAGATGATCCTCGGTTAGGCCTAAGGGCAATGCCTACTGGGCATCATTGTCCATGATTAACATATTGTGGGCTGAAAATGCTCTGATGCGAATACTGAAAAAGTATAATAAGGTATAATATGGAAGTTAACATTGTTTTGTGCTGTTTGATAGAGGCATAATCAAAATGTGAACTTTTCTAAACCACAGTGGGACCTACAACAGAACCCTGAGGAACGCCCAAGATAATGACACTGATAGACTGCATTAAAGCACTGGTATATTTCCATTTCACTTTCCATCTTATTACTACTTTTTCTAGAAGGTTGTATTATTGGTAAGCCACAACAAATAAGATGCAATTTTGAGAAGTGTGATGGAATTTGTCAAACTAATCAATTCAAAAAAAGTGGGCTGAACTTTAGGGAAGATGCTGTCGGCAGTGTAATGTTGTTTATTGAAACAGTCCACTGTGCCTATGCTTGCGATATGGAGATGGAGTCTATGTTTTATGGATGAGGTTGTTGCCATTTAGAGCAAAGAGTGTGACAGAGAGGGTCTGTGACGGGAAAAGAAAAAAACATGCATTTTAGATTTTGGCAGCAGACTGTCACTTTAAATCAAAGCTAACAAGTAGATTAACAGATTAACACATGAAAATGTCTCTCTTTACTTAGTCACATGAATGAATTTACAAAGAACTGACTTTTTTTTTTTTACATTCCACCATTAACATAATGCAATATGCCTCCGTGTCCTTTCTTTTTTTTCAGGCAGGTAAATTGGTTTGGATGCTGCTGAGGCGGATCGGTGATTCTATTTATTCCCTAATTTACAGCAATTCAGCACGGATGCACATTTCCTTCTCATTAGAGCCCGCAGCTCATAATGGACACCGTATCTATGCTGAATAATTCATGCTTCTGATTGGCCGAGTCGCTCTTTTTCGGAGCTAGCGATTGGCCGACGGAGAGACGAAGGCTGCGGACCCCGCAGAGGAAGAGGCGAGCTAATGAGGGCCATTTCTCATTCCAAATAGGAACAAACGAGACTTAATATGGCTCATTTTCGAGGGTGTACGGGCGACGAGACGACGTGTCGGCCTCTCTTAGGCTCAGATCCGGGGTTCAAAGGTGGCCTGTGTGTTGTGACAGCGGGGCTCTCGGAGGGAGACTTGATATTAGCTCGATAAGGCAAACGATTTAATTAAGGCCAGAGGTCGGTGAAATCTGCCAACCTTCTGCATTACCTCAATTACTGACACATCCTCTGTAGACCGTCCTGGACGAGCATGCTTATTAAAGCCACACTTTGTCAGAGATTAGCTAAAGTAGCTGTCAATCAATTAAGCGGTAGAGGCCTCTGGGCTACTGGGGGGAGCCCGAGTGGAGAAAAGGAGCACGTTGACAGCTCCCATTGACACGACCATGAATGATCTTCTGCTAATGGGGCTCCATGGAGATATCACAAGACAGAGTGCCATGATGAGCACTATGTGGCCTGTATGGTAGCGTGTGATACGCTGGGGCGGGCATCGCCGCATCCTCTTTGCATTTTAAGAAAAGAAATTACTGAAGGAATTCTCAAACACAATAAAGAATGGAACAAAAGTGAAATGATGATTGTGGAATAATCTCTAGCTCTGTTATGACATGCGGGACATACAATCAGGTCCATAAGCATCCTGACAGTGACACAATGTTTGTAATTTTACCTCAGTGTTCTTGATATAAAGGAATTAAGATGGGATTGAAGTGTAGATTTTTATATTTACTGGGATTAACAAAGATACAACATTCGTTTTGGGGAATTTTGAGTTTATTTAGAAGCTTCAAGGCCCAAAGTTGATTGCAAGTGTCAAATTTGCATTTGGTAGCTGTTAGCATTTGGTAGACGAGAACCTGTCCAAACAGGTGTCTTCCATACAAGCAAAGAAGACGATGGTCAGATTGAAAAAGCAAAAAAACAAACATATCAGAAAGAGCAGAGTCCTTAAAAGTACAATGATCTGGTGCATTCTTAAAACAAAGGATTCCATGAGTGAACTCAACAGCACCTAAAATCCTGAATGGCTTCCTGGAAAACATCTAAAGTGGATGAACACATATATTGTTTCTCTGTGGAAAAAAAAAAAAGATGTAAACCATTGCTAACTTTAAATAACCAAAAGGTCAGATAAGACCCTGCTAAAATAAAAAAAAAAAATCTATTAAGCATGGTGGAGGCACTGGCATGAATTAGGCATGACCTCAACCAGAATTGGTGATGTCCATGCCAATGGAATAGTATGCTTATATATAGCTTTGTTATCTGTAATTTGCAATAGTATTTGCAAATTAAGCATCCAATCAAAATGCTGTGGCTAAAACACTCAGTTTTTTTATGCAGTGAAATGTATCCATAAACCTTATACCCAGAAAAGTAACTGTATGTATGATTTATACTTTATGCTATCTTAGAAAAGTTCTAAAGTGAATTGTGGAATGTTTAGAAATAATGTCTAAAGCATAGCATTACCTTGCAACCACCTGGCAATACCTTAGCGACCACTTAGCAACACCTTAGCAACCAACAGCTGTACCATAGCAACACCTTATAAATACACCTAATAACAGCTTAGCAACCAACACCTAGATTACAGCACCACTGCTGAACTACAGTCACGCTAATCATTTCTTTAGGAAATGCGCTTTAAAGCAACCCACTTCTCTGCCACTACAACACCTTTGCAACCAACAGCTAGATCATAGCAACACTTAGAAATCCACTCGACATCACCTTAGTAACTTAGTAACTTCTAGCAACTCACTTCTATGCTGCTGCAACACCTTAGCAACTACCTAACAACACCTTAGCAACCAACACCTACGTATTATACAGCATCACTGCTGAGATGAGTATTTGTGCTTTTGAGGGATTGTGTAAAAATAAACAATAATTGTAATTTTAAAATGGTCATAATGAGACATTATGACCATTCAGTCAATGCTCTCATTAAACATGGGAGTCAAAATCCAAATAATTTACAGCTGACAAAATTATAAAATATCTTCCCATATGTTCCTATTATATTTTAATACTGTACATCCCAGGTGAGTTCAGGGGTCACCGGTGACCCGAGGTATGCGTTTAAGCAGGGTTAAGAAGTGCCTACATCACCTCAGCGCAGTGATTCCGCACTGCCTAACTAACCCCATTTGTTTTAGCCGCCCACAAGAATAACCCACAATTACCCACAACTCCAAAGGGAGCCCTTCTGCCACGCTAGTCCTGTTCCCTCCTTCTCCACCTTCCCCCTTTCTTCTGTTCTGTCTAAAGCAAACAACATCGTGCCCCCCCCCTTCCCAACCCCCCCTTTTTCCTCCTCGTACCCCACCTGGCACTGAACGGCCCCCTGGCGCTCGGCGCGTGCCCCCAGCGCTTGGCAAGTGCCAGCACGGGAAATCTCAGGTGACAGTCACCTGGAAAGCTCTCAGGCCCACAGCAGCTGGAAGGGCTTTGATTGCCTCCCGTCAACCAACCCACCCCCCCAACCCTCAGCCCCCCCATACACACACACACACACATGCACATACACACACACGCATACATGCACGCAGCCCCAGCAGCCCCAGCACATCAATCGCCTGTCAATCCCACTCAACCTTAACCAGGAGGCAGTCAACCGCACAGAGAGAGAGAGAGAGAGAGAGAGAAACCAAGACAGAACCAAGACAGAGGACAGAAAAAGCAACATAGAAAGATTTCTAAGAGAAAAAGAGCGAAAGATAGAATAAAAGAGACAGAAAGAGTGAGAAACATGAGAGATGTAAAGAAATAGAAAGTGAAAGGGACAGGAGGAGAGACACAGAGAGAGGGATAGCGTGAAAAAGAGACAGGAGATGGAGCAGAGAAGAGGGACAAAGAGAGAGAGAGAAAGAGAGATGAAGAGGGCTAGGGGGGCTGTGGTTGCAAATTAATTGCAACATAAGAGAGAGAGAGAGAGAGAGAGAGAGAGAGAAGGCCAGAGAAAGAAAGAGATAGAGAGAGAGAGAGAGAGAGAGAGAGAGAGAGAGAGAGAGAAGATGAAGGGGGCTCGGGGGCTGTGGTCGCTTGCCAATGGTTGAAATTAATTGCTACATAAGAAAAAATGGAGAGATAATTATTTGTGCTTTCCTGTCAGTGCTGGAGGGGAGATGACCTCATTAACTTGCAGCTTGTACACAATTCAATTACTGAGATATGGAAAATACATTTTTGATTACTTTGGTGACTGGGGCTTCATTCATCTCCATTTCTGTCCAGCAAATGTGTGTGTGTGTGTGTGTGTGTGTGTGTACCTTGCCCATGTGCGTGTGTGTCTGTGTACTCATGGACATCCATGCCTCCAGCTGTTGGTATGTGTGTGTTAGCGGAGCTTAAGTGGCTCTGCTAGGTTACACTGCTTTTCCTAATTAAGACTAACATCACGTACCCCAGGCCACTGGTCAGCTGAGCAGTGTGTAAGTGCTGGACTTCACACAACGCCCTCTGAACACTACACTTACACTACCGCCCCTATGAACTATTTATATATTTATTTATATATTTATTTATTGACTCACTAAAGTGAAGTTACTGTATATGTAACTGCTGGATTCCTAGTCGCTCTGTTGATACGGTATAGGGTAAATTTATTTATATTTATATTTTATGTGTAAGCGGATTTATACTATTTTATTATTTTGTGATGTAAAAATTGACCTTGCTGTACATTATTAATTATTAATATTTATACATTATTATTTAGTGACTCGTACATTAAAGCACTAATTTTCAGTAGTAAATGATAAAGTGATCAGGATGTGTTATAAAAAATGTAGGAAACGTGCAAAGTTCAAGCACTGTCATCTCTTGTCAGCAGAGCTAAAGCCTGTATTTTATTACTAGAACCGTGCAGTACTTCACGGAAATCTGTGTGGTCATTGTTCTTGTAGATGTCTACAAGACAGACCCTGAGCTGGCTATTTTAGCTTTAGCTACTTTAGCCAGGTAATTCATCACAGCTGGTCATTTTTTCACAACCACTAAGTTAGTTTACTAGGGATGGGCATTTTAATTAATTAAAACATTTGAGCGTTCTCAATCATATCAGTGATGTGCAGCTTGGATAACAAGGCAGAGGCTACCTAATATAGCTAACACTAGGTTAACAGGGTTAGCTAAAGTGATCTGGACACATGCTAACGTGACACGTAACAACCAGAGAAGCAGACGTGTTACATCTGATTACTGTTTTGGCAGTGATGAGTGTGCCAAAAATATACACCAGAAACCAGAAAGTTATACTCTATACTGACTCAGTTTAGCTTTGAGTATGATTATATGTTGAACAATTGTGGCAAACAGCTAGGTAGGAGTATATAATAGAGTGGAGGGCAATGAGTGGACACAGTGTTTAAAACATCCAGCAGCACTGCTGTATCTGATCTACACAAAATAATCTGATATATAATAAAAAATAATAAAATATACTGAAACACAGATACAGGACTACAGTCTGCATATATAGAATTACTAAATTTTGTACCAATTTAAAATAAGACTACCATTATAAAGGGTTTATAAATGGTTTATAAATGAGTTTATTCATTATAATTGATTAGGTTGAAGCACTGTCCATTGATAAATACCATTGATAAACAGTTACAACACATCAATTGAAAAGGCAACAGTGTTCTGTTGTTTGCTTAGTCATATAGCAAATAGTTAATTATATTTACAAATATATTAATATGACTGGTTTATGGAAAACACAAAGTTTGACCGTGTAAATGAGTGTGGAATCAAATATGCAAATGTCCAGCGCACTGTTGACATTTCTATGTATGTGTTGTTATATATTTATTAACTGCTTATTAATGTATTTTTAAGTTTTTGCAACCTAATTAATAACATGAATAAACTTATTAATAAACCATTCGTAAACCCTTTATAAAGGTAGTCTTATTTTAAAGTGGTACCCTAAATTCTTCAACGTACACATTCACTAAAGCTGATTACATTGATAATGAGTGTAGCAACAAGGAGGTGGTCATAATATTTTGAGATTGGACTTTGTACGTACACATAAAGTCAGACCACACCTGATATTTAAACACAAAAATAAACAGAATGCACTATCCTCTATCCTCCCTCTATCCCCTGTGTGGATGTTGTTCTCTCTCTCTTAAGGTATCTCTTTCATCCTCTTCTTTTTCATGTGTGAGAAGAAAAGATCCTTCTGCATGCTGCTAATGCTTACTGAAGAAACGTTACCGGAACATACCCAACATATTCAATCAAGCAAAAGCCCTCAGTCTCCTGCACAGCTGCTCTGCCGCAGAAAGAAGGGGGTGGGGAGAGCCCTTTATCGCGTTGGACAGAGAGACGTCCAGCTGTTTCAGGATGATTGTTTGTGATGAGAAGCGACTCTCGCGCTTTTGCATATGTTCTACTGAACTGCCGATGGCATCACTGTGCAGAGCCGAGATGCCACTTACCAATCACCTTACAGCTCGTCCTGCGTATAATAATGCATATGATAATAATTTGAGGCTGGATAAATTGTTTTGCTCTTTGATACCATGGAGAAATAACACGTATTATTTGACTTAATTTGAGTGAAAGGATCAGAGTAAAATAAAAAAAAAAAATCAATGCATAGGATTATATGATCTCTGGAGCTGTGGAAATCTTAAACAGCCACACATGACCCGAAGTTCACCATACCTAATACTGATCATCACCCAGAGGATTATCAGACAGTAGACGGTAGCAGTGTAGACAGACAGTATTTATTGCAGTCTATCTATAATACTCTCTGTCTATAGTATAGTTAGGATATAATGCTGTCTTTCTACACTAAACTTTGTCTATGCTACTGGGCACTCTCTTTTATTGTCTAGATAATATATTTTATGTCTATTTTACTGTTTCTGTGATACTGTCCATCTATACCACTGTCTATATTGCTGTCTGTCTTTATTGTCAATTTATACTGTTGTCTTGATATAATACTGTCTGTCTATAATACTGATTAATACTGTAATAATATTATTATGTCTGTCTACACTATTGTCTGTGTATCAAGCTATACTGCTGTCAGTCTATACTACTTTCAGTCTACATTTCTGTCTGTATATATTGCTGTTGGTCTATACCACTGTCAGTCTACACTGCTGTCTGTCTATACTGCTGTCTGTCTATACTACTGTCAGTCTATTTTGCTGTCTGTCTATATTGCTGTCGGTCTGTACTACTGTCAGTCTACACTGCTGTCTGTCTATATTGCTGTCAATCTATACTACTCTCAGTCTACTCTGCTGTCTGTCTCTACTGTTGTCAATCTATACTACTGTCAGTCTATATTGCTGTCTGTCTATATTGCTGTCCGTCTGTACTACTGTCAGTCTACACTGCTGTCTGTCTATACTACTGTCTATAGTACTTTTGGGCTATAATACTGTCTGTACTACTTAAAGCTATAATACAGTCTGTCTAAGATGTACTATGTCTACTGTCTGTCTGCACTAATTTCTGAAGTGAACTTTACGCTCAGTAAAGTATGAGAACACAGTAGAACTAGCAAGCCTGTATTCACAAAAAATCATTATACTATCTTTCTTGTCTGTCTATATACTGCTGTCTGTCTATACTAGTGTCTGTTCTGCTGTCTGTCCATACTTCTGTTGGGCTATACTACAGTTAGTCTATAATGCTGCTCACTGTTACACATTCTCCCCAGGCCTGAGGGTGAAGAAAGGCCAGAATTTGAGCAGATGTGTCTTTTTGCTGTGTTCGGTTATTCAGCATCACCCTTCAGTGGGTTGCCATCACCACACTAGCCCCCCTTTGTTTACCCAGAGCAGAAGTGCGGAGTGTGTTACAGGCTGAAGATGTGTGTGGAGATGTGGAGGTGTCGGGGGAGTTGCACAAGCTTCACCTCAGTATTCCCTGGGCTGGACTCAGATGGGCCTTTTCTACCCCTCTGACAACAAGGGAAAAGAGAAGTGGAACACCTTCAGACGCAGACGTGCACATGGACAGACGCACACACACACACACACACACACACACACACACACATGTATTGCGTCCCATGGTGGAGCAATCGGGAGTGAGATACAGAACTGGAGAGTAAAGATAAGATGAATTTGTTTGCCTACTTTCAAAAAAAGAATGAGATATAAAAATTATTTCACTTAAAAGGAAGGGTTGGATTGCAGTGCAATTTGGAAGGAAGATCGAGAGAACCAGGAACAATAAATATTGAACATTTTGATTGAGCAAATCATATCATGTCATATTTATTGACACATACAGATACAGAAGTAGTGTGTAACGCATGTGTAATACAACATGCCAGGTGTCTCGGTATGGAGTTGTAGAGGTTCCTAATAGTATTTGACAAAAGCAGTATGTGGACGCAGTTCGCAGTTAGTTAGTTAGTTAGTTAATTAATTAGGTACCACTTCAAAATAAGGCTCCTTTATTAAGGGTTTATAAATAGTTTATAAAGGAGTTTATTAATGGCTATAAATTAAATTAAGTAAATATTTTAAAAACATTATAAACACAGAACGTTTTTAGCATATCTGATTAAATAATATAGATGTTAGTCAGTTTAGCCATTTCATGTGTTATTATTATAGTTAAATGAATAATGTTATTAACAGAAATGTTAATGCTGACTGATGGAACAGAAGAAGTATTTATGTGTTGTTACTACTTAGTGATGGTTTATAACCTAATTAATAAGAATTAATAAACTCCTTTATAAATGATTTATAAACCCTTAATAAAGTAACCTTATTTTAAAGTGGTACCGTTAGTTAGTAAGTTGATCATTGTTTAAATTTAAAAATAACCTGAAACGATTGGTGTCCATTGAATAGATCAGTTCCAAAACAGAAATCTTATATAGTATCTTCAAAAATGGCAACTTTACAGGGTAACATAAAAAACAACCTTCTTAATTTTCAAGATAAGTCAGTGTAATATAATTTTATATTGTAATATTTTGGAGCATAACTATGGGTCCAATTATACTGAACTATTTTCAAATTTTTCATATGTCAAAATATTAAAAAGCAGTAGCAATCAGGATGCAAGTTTTTCTTTTTTTGTGGGATAGCAACATTATATGAGCATTACTTTATATTTAGATGTAAATAACTGTGTTACTGAGGGTAAAGCTTATATTATTATATTATAGTGGGGGTCTGTACAGTGGTTGTGTTCACTTTGGGCCTGAGGGAACAGTGGTAATGAGGGATTACTCTGGCAATGCCATACAGGACTTGGAGAAAATCCACAGAGAGAACGAGAGGGAGAGAGAGAGAGAGAGAGAGAGAGGAATAAAGAAGACTGTAATAGGATTACATCTGTTAACATCATGTGCGATAAGGGTAAGGGGTTTACAGGCACTGAGCTCAAGGGGATCCCCCTCCTCCCTCCTTTTCCCCCAATATTCCCTCTCTCCCTCTGCTCCAGCCTTGCCGATGGGAACCAGACGCGAGCGCACACACACCCACACACACCCACACACACACACACACAACACACACACACATGCGCCAAGTGTGGGTGAGTGAAGGAAGGATGAAGCCTTTAGGCGGTGACCTCATTTGTGACAAAAGCCCTGTCTTGTAACAGAGTGAGCGGACGAGAGAGAGAGAAAGAGCGAGAGAGCGAGCGAGATAGAGAGAGAGAGAGAGAGAGTCTCAAGAGAGCAGTCAGATATCTCTGGGCTCATTTGCATGCAGTCTTAATGAAAATGTTTGGCTTGTGCTCTTAATTAAAGAGTATTTCCACAGCCATTTGGAAACACACACACACACACACACACACACACACACACACACACACACACACACACACACACATACACACACAGACATGCAAAGAGCTCTCCAAATCACTTTGTACTGGGATTAATAGCTAATCACTAAACACACCCGTTATGTATTTATGAAGATTATTTTTGTTAAATGCTGTAAAATCATTGTTTTTATCTGTTTTTATCCCTGTAACTTTTGACTGTTTAGTATTTTTTAACTGTCAATATATCCAATCAAATACTGTCCAGAAAGCCAATGAATATTGAGGGTATTAAACCCATCTGATGATGGATCAGACTTTAATATCTCTCTCTTAATATTGCCAATTTCAAAATTAAATTAAAATAACCTTATCATTAGTAATGACCCCAAAAAAAGGAGACTGAAGACACCTGTACTGCTTAACGTCAAACTGAGAGTGATGTGGGGAATAAGTGCCATCTACTCATCCAGAGAGCATACAGTTTGTGCTCTCTCAGACTCTGGCTGCTGATGGCATTTCTCAGAATACAGTTGACAGTGGCTTAGTCTGTTGGACGTCTCAGAGTGTCCCAACTTTCATTTTCAGTTGAATTTAAACTCAAAATTGGTAAATGGGGAAAAGTTGTTTTACGTCATGTTGAGGTCGGAGGCTGCAGCCACTTATTTGATGCCAATATTTATCAAAACCAAAAAAATAGTTCAGATCTATTTGGGAAAAAATAAAACCCCAGAACTGTCAGAACTGAAGTGTCTCTCAGATGAAAGTGTGTGAGAAGTAGGGCACATGGCAGCCTGAGGAAGCTCAGGTGATGCTGTGTTGTGAACTCGGTACAAACAGAAGTGTGTGTATTTGTGTTTAAATCTCTCCAGTGTCTCTGCTGGCAGATTTCAAATAGAGCTTCGTTCTCGGCCCAAAGGGAGCGAGACAGAGAGAAAGAGAGTCCTGCAGAATCAAGGCCGTTGTCCCCGGGGTGGGAGAGATGGCTGCTGATCTGAGAAAGCTCTGTTAAAGACACTAAAGCAGAATCATTATCAGAAGAGCTTTTAAACAGCTAGACAAGAATATTGTAAGCACTAGTTTGTTCGTGACTGACAGCACAGTTAGTGACCTTGTCAATGTGAGTGGCTAAGATGTTTTATGTATATGCTATAAATATATTGCACAAAAAAAGTTGTATCTGGATCATTTTTGGAAAAGGTCAATTTTATTTTATAACAATTAAACTATGTAATACAATTGTTCTGGGCTGTGTGAACACATAAATACATCTTAATAATTTGTTTTAACATGTTTTGTGCATTTATTTTTAATATTGTGGATATACCAGTAATATTGTTCATGTAAAATGCATTTTAAAAAATGGCTAAAACTGACCATTAAAAATTAGTTTAATTAAAATATGTAGGTCACAACAGTGGCATTAATTTAAAGCTTCACATGAACTGAATAAGAAATGTATTTCCAATTTTTTTTCTATTTACAGCTCTGGAAAAAAATAAGAGACCCCTCAAAAATGATGAGTTTCTTTGATTTTAACAAATTGAAAACCTCTGGAATATGATCAGGAGGAAGATGGATGATCACAAGCCATCAAACCAAACTGAACTGCTTGAATTTTTTGCACCAGGAGTAAAGCAGCATAAAGTTATCCAAAAGCAGTGTGTAAGACTGGTGGAGGAGAACATGATGCCAAGATGCATGAAAAAAACTGTGATTAAAAATCAGGGTTATTACACTAAATATTGATTTTTAAACTCTTAAAACTTTATGAATATGAACTTGTTTTCTTTTCATTATTTGAGATCTTTTTGTTGCTTTCAGCCATTCAGCCTCTAGCCTCGTTATGTCACATGATCATAAATAAATAAAATATGTCTGTATTGCTCTTTTATACGTTTTAATGCAGAATAAATGTAAAATCTTAAAAATCATGAAAAAAAACATAAACACAGCTTCATAAAAAAACCTTTGAAATACATATTGGCATTCTTGTTTAAAAAAATAAATAAATAAAGTAGCAAGTGTATAATAAAAAGGATATATATTTAGTAATTAGTTACAGATTGATTGTACTCTGTTGTGTATGTGATATTTAAGTCCACCCCCAACTGTGTGTCTCTGTAGTGAATATATTTTTACATGCAAATCCCTTAATAACATTTTAATAACCCAAAGAAACATACATGTTCCAGGATGTCAGTGCATGTAGGAGGTCTAGTCACTGTATAAGGAAAATATCTGTTACCACAACTGCCATAAAAAAGGCCGTCATACAAAACCCCAGTCATTTTCAGCCTGCATATGATATGTGCTGAAATGTAATGGTGAATATTTAATGCTAACCCATATGCTGTGATTGGGGGAAGAGGTGAGGACAGGAGGGAGTCACCATGGAATGAAAATGCCCTCTAAAAAAAAGCATTAATATAATTGTGGCGTGCAAATGTGTTAATATTTTACATGGCTATTCTCCGAGAAATAAAAGTCACACCATCTCATTGCTGGCCATCGTTCATGGCAGAGGGAGAGAGAGGAAGAGAGAGAGAGAGAGAGAGAGAGAGAGAGAGAGAGAGAGAGAGCAAATGCAAATCAAAAAGATTAAGGGTAATGTATTATCTGCTCTACTATATCAAATTTATGTTTTAATAACTGCTACATTTCTATTAGCATTATTAATGCCTAACGTATAGGCTGCAGTGACGCCGTATGGTAGGAATAATTTATCGTGTGGAAGTTGCTGGGTGGCCTAGATGGGGAAGAGGGGCTAAATGTGCATATGGATATTATAATAATAAAATAAACCTTAAGTGAGAGCAGGGCAGCTTAGTGGAAAACTGAGGTTTAACTTGACAGTGCAGCTCATCATAGCTTTTTTTTTGTATGTATGTGTGTGTGTGTTTGTGTTGGCATGTAGGTGGTGGTAGGCACAGATTATATTATATATATATAAATAATTATATATATATAAGTTCACTCATGCCAATAAAAATATTATTAAGTGTACTTTACCTTTAAAACACAGAATGAATTCAAAACCATTTACATAGATCAGCAGTTTTTTTATTATCACCACAAGGACATTTGTAGGACATCTGTGGTTTGCAAGGCAGGTTCACAACCTGGATCTATGACTAGAACCTCTATTGGATGTCTCTGGACATGCAAGATGGTAAAATACCTGGAATTCTTTCTAGGAACTTAATTGGATGATAAAGGACATGCAAGACATTGTTCACAATCTGGACATTCATGGATGTGCAGGAGGGGTCACTACCTAAACCTCTGAATAGAACCTCTGTTGGATGTTTCTGGACATGCAAGATGGGTTCAATACCTGGACCTCTTTCTAGGAACACTACTCAGCATCCGAGGACATGCAAGACTGGTTCACTACATGGACCACTAATTAGAACCTCTATTAGACATCTGTGGTCATGCAAGATGGGTTGACTATCTAGACCTCTGACTAGAACCTCTGTTGGAAGTCTGAGGAAGTGCACAAAGGGTTCACTACCTGTACCTCTAACTAGGAACTTTATTGGACATCTGTGGTCATGCAAGATGGGTTGACTATCTAGACCTCTGACTAGAACCTCTGTTGGAAGTCTGAGGAAGTGCACAAAGGGTTCACTACCTGAACCTTTGACTAGGACCTCTGTTGGATGTCTATGGTTGTGCAAGACAGATTCACCTTCTGGACCACTGACTAGGACCTCTGTTGGGCATCTGTGGACATGTAAGATGGGTTCGGCTGCTGGATCACTACCTAAACCTCTGACTATGATGTCTATTTGATGTCTGTGGATGTTCAAGAGCAGTTTACTACTTGGAACTCTTATTAGGACCTCTGATAAACATCTGTGGGCATGCAATACTGGTTTACTGCCTGGACCTTTGACTAGCACTTCTTTTGGACATCTGTGGATGTGCAAGATGAGCTCACAACCTGGACCTCTGACTAGAAGCTTTCTATGCCTACCTTCACGCAGCAGGTAAAAGACACAAATCTGATTTTCTGACCAAATCTGATGTTTGTTAGCCTCTTTACATGATCTTTTTTAATGTGACCCATATCTGACATCTGCTGGATGGTATGTATATGTATATGTATATATACATATACATATGCTCTATAATTTGGGTCATACTGTATTTATCTACTGTGAATGTAGGCTTGAGATCAAAATAATCTTCTCTTGATCTACAGATTCTCTACCAATTACATACAGGTTTCTTTATGAAACCATAAGAGTTTCTCCTATGGTGTCCCTCAAAGAATAATTTATATAACCATTTATATAAGCACTAATATATTTAATATAGTGTCAATTCATCCTCTTAGTCGCCTCTAAAATATGAATCAGGATTAGAACAACCCTACAGAACCTGCATTATTCTAAATCCATTTCTCTTCTATGAATACCTAGTTAATTGAGTCATTTCCAGAATCCTCTCTAGCAAGTCGTCTCAGCACCCTTTGGCATGACATCTTAGAACCGTGATGAGGCCTCATGCACAGGACAGCACATTTTTCCCCATTAGCATATTCAAATCCTAGCGCAATGTGTTTTTAATGTGACCACATGGTGAACCGCACTGTAATTACAAACCCTCTGTTAACACCGTGTGTAAACACGTTTGGTCCGGCTGCCCCTCAACCTGCTTCGTAAGGTCTTTTCCTGATTTTTTTTTTCTCGTCTCTTCTCATTTACTCAATTGACCTTGACCATGCCTCTACAGTCCTGCCAATATTAACACCCCCCCTTCTTTTTTTTCTATCTCTACCTCTCAGCTTTAAGGCCTCATCAACAAAATTATGCCCATATCCTGATTACTCCAAAAGGGTCCTGTACGGAGCCTGCCACATTCAAATATCAATATTCAAATTAAAATAGAATTTATTACATTATCTTGCTCCTCAGACTGACTGTGCGATTTTTATTGGAGGCGAGTAATTTACACAGAGTGCCGCAGAAGACCTGTCCACAGCCATTAAATTAGCCCTGCTGAATAATTAGATACTCATCTTGAACAGAGACAGGCTGGGCCACAGATAAGCCCACGGTGAACTGTAGGAGACCTCAGTGCTTCTCAGTATTTTTGTTTTAATGTCTCTGTGGATTTCTTCCATTTTTGTCTCTTATAAACCACACCTACTTTACTGAAAATTGGTCAATATACAGTTTGCCTAGCCTGTACAAATATTATATAGATAAAAAACAAAAAAACAAGAAGTGATTTTTAACAATTAAACTTTAGGAAACTTTAAATTTAGCAATACTTGATATTTTTTAACTCAAAAGAGTCCATGGTGATGTATGTGTCACAGACCCTTTAAAAATGTGTAAAATCCTTACAGTATTTTTTTTTATTCTTTATTTAACCAGGCAAGATATTAAGAACACTCTTTTTTTATAATGGCAGCCTGGCAAAGTATACCTTATTGTGTCACATTTGCATTTATGGCATTTAACAGATGCTCTTCCATCCATCCAGGATGACTTTCAAGGGTACTCATATTACAAAGGTGGGCCAATGTGGAGTTAGGAGTCTTGCCCAAGGACTTTTATTGATGTAGTGCAGCATGCTCACCCAGACCAGGAATTGAACCCTAGTCCCCCAAATGCTGTGATAGCTCAGTGGCAGGTACAGTAGTGGTGTAATCCACTGTGCCGCACCAACCACTACAGGACAGTATGTAAATGTATATTCTTTCATCTGACCTTCATCTGACCTTTGCTATTTTATCTGGAGATAAAACTAGCTCCTTTTAAAAGTGTATTATTTGCTTCCTTAGGTCTATTTTAATCATTGTAATAATTCAATTCACACGTTTTCTAAAACAAAATGTTCAAATACAAGCTATAAAACTGTTGTGTCATTTATGTAACACTCATTGTAACCTTATATTTAATATGATATATTAATATATATATTTAATATAAATATGTACAGTCATGTGTCCTTTTTATCACAATATAAAAAAACACGAATAAACTGCTTGTCACTGCTAATCATTTATATAATATCTTAAGCACCACAGAAGTACTTTTTGAGGTAAATAACATGTTTTTCTATATTTTTTTACTTTTCATCTATTTGAAATCTAAAGCCAATGGCTATATGAAAGCTGGCAATGGTTAAAGAAACCCTGTGTCTATTATCTCCCTATATAAAGGTCTATTAGATTAGTTTATGTGATTGTTACAGAAAACTACTGTGCTGCTATCTGAGCCAGATGGATTTTATGTGAGGGTCATATGGGACCCCCGGGGCAAGTGATGACACACATCCTATCATTTGGACAGCATTTGTTATTTTATATGCAATAATAACTTTTCTCTGTGTGTATACATTTAATGTTGAGGACATTAAAGCTATGCAGGAACACATGGAATTATTGTGTAAAGACAAGATTTGTAAATAAACCCCAATATGATTTATACTTTAGGTTTATTGGTGCGTATTTTGGTGTATTTAAGTGTATGCCTGTGTGAAACCAAACCAAACTGAGGGAGAAAATGATCCACATAAACAAACTCATTCATTGATCTGGATCATAGAAACCTACTAACCAACTACAGGTGTGAAAACAATCTAAGTAGGATTGAAACTGATAACAAGTATTAGTTTAAAGCAGAACACTCTGCTTTAAACAGGGCATTCCTTCAGCCGGGTATAGCATTATGCTGTCACCAGTGTGCTTGCCCCTGTTTCTCTGTGAGTGTAACAGAGAGAAAGTGCAAGAGAAAAAGAGAGGGAGAAGAACACTGTATGTGTCTCTCTCTGTCTCTGTGTTTGTGCAGTGGATATCACACTGGGTGGATCCTCGTGCTTCTGGGAGTGCATGCCTCCTGTCCAGATGAACCTAATTTAGCGCTGCTCTGGCTGTGTTCATTTACTCCTCATTTCTCCACCCTCTGCACTCTCTCTTTGTGGAGGGTTGTCACTCCACAGGATTCTCAAACCCCCACAGCTGCCCGATGCTTAGGTCTACTCACTGTAAGTAACTGTTTAGAATATTGTTCAAAGACACACTTTGAGGGAAGGAAGTTTGCTGCACTGGAGTTAAGAGGCAATAAGGAAGTCTATGTCACATTAGTTTCATGTAGCCAAAGAAGTACTGGAGACATTTCTGCGAAAATCTAATATAATATTGCAGTCAACCCCAAGAACTTTACCAACTGTCAAGCATGGTGGTGGTAGTCACATAAACTGGGCTTTTGCTGTAAGTTTAACTGGTATGATGCGCATAGTGGAAAGGAAATAATAGGCTAATATTAAACTTGCGGAATGGTCTTCCAAAAGGGAAGTCTGAACTCAGCCCTTCTAAAAATATTAGGCCCAAAAAATTCAATAAAAAAATTCCAGTTCTGCCAAGAAGAGTGGTCAAAATCTTTTAACTAAAAACTATGAAGAAATAATTTATATTTCTGACGCTGTCAGCCTGCCTGTTACAGACTCTGTAACTCCCTGTAACTTTCCCTTCTGGACTCCAGTTCCCAGTATGCACCCACAACGGAACTCTTACACTCCAATAATCATGTGATGCTACGGTGTTCTCACTCGCCCAGCTACTGATTGCCTACACCTATTTTCCTGTGGATAAATACCCCAAACTGCTGAGTAGTATATTCAGTTATCTAGCTCTTATACAACACGTTTTCTTGTTTGCTTTCTCATTACTGTTTCATTTAGTTTTTGACTTCCCCTTTGCCTTGCCTGTTATACTGTATTGCCTGCCTTGTGTATGACCTTTTTTGTTTATTAACCTTGTCTTAGCTTTACCTCTGATTTGGATTTACAGTGTATGACCCTGGACTGCCTGACTTCCCATTTTGGTATGTGGTTTATTTATGCTGCCATTTTGTTATCGACCCTGTCTGTTCCTCACTATCCATTTTTGCATAATCACTTTTAAATAAATTCTGTGTTTGGTATCCGCAAGTATCCACAGCCAAAACCTTTATACTTCACCGTGACTCATGTGACGCTACATCATTCTCACTCGCCCAGCTACTGATTGCCCACTCCTGTTTTCCAATGTATAAATACCACTCACTTCCATTTTGTCTCTGCCGAGTATTGCATCTAGTTATCTAGCTCTTATACAATGCATTTTCTTGTTTGCTTTCTTGTTACCGATTCGTTTCGTTCTGGACTTCCCCTTCGTCTTGCCTGTTATATTGCTTGCCTTGTGTATGACCCTTTTGTTCTGTTTAATAACCTCGTATTTTGCTTAATCCCTTTAAATAAATGCTGTGTTTGGTATCTGCGAGTGTTTTCTCTTGTGCAAATGAACTTGTTCATATTGTTCTTATAGGTGAGAAATTTAACCTTATAACCACTGTAACACCTACAAATGATTCAGTATATAACCACTATGCCTATTATACTATACTAGTACGTACATTATGTGCAGTTATGTAACAACAAAGCTCTTTTAATTCTAGACAGTTTGCTAGATTCACAAACAGGGGAATTTAATTCAGTCTTAAATAACACTGACATCCACCTCCCAACGAATGCATTTGTTGCGCCCCCTCCCTCTGTAAAAACAGAAGCGGCATCCCTCCGGGCTCTCTCTCCCCTCCAGAGAGCGGCAGGAGCCCGGGCCGGTCCTCCGGCAGCGAGGGAGACAGGGCCGCGCCAGGCTGCAACAAACGCTGACAACTACCCGGCAATTATCGGAAGGTAATTTCACTCAATGGACCTTAATTACAGAGAGGGAAATTGTACTCCTCCATTGTGATGCCAGGCACATGGGGAGCGTTCCAAATCGGCCATCTTAAATAGCGGCCCTGACGCGCGGGGCCTTCACGAGCTGTCATCATTTCTCCTCCTTCTGCAGCTCCCGCCCAGGGTCATTACCAGGTAATTCTTAATCACTGACCTGCAGTAAGCTATTAATTGTAATCCTGCGAATTAAAGATAATCCTAATTAGGCTGCGGGGAGGAAATAAGTCAGGGCCGTTCGAATGTGAGCGGTGGGCGAGAGAGCGGGGAGAGATAGAGACCGAGGGTGCCGTGACACGTCGTCCTCCATCTATCTGCAGAGAGCGCTGCTAATCACTAAGGTCGCAAAACAAGACGAGAGTGAGCTAAAAGGGGCTTCTCTTTAACTTATGACCACATTAAAGCCTTAAGTGCTTTGCTTTTCTCTGTATTAAAGTTTAAATGCTGCAGCTTGAATTGCCGAACACGTCGGTATACTGCTCGTCTTTTATTTAAAGTTCTGCACAGGTGTCTTCATTTTGCACAATTAAAAAATATAAAAAAGAATACTGGCTTAATCTTCAATCCGGTCATTAATTTTTATATATGTTTTTAAATCAGATTTATGGCTAAGCGTACAAAGATGCTAGGTTTGTTAAGCTCATCTATTTTTATTTTACCCTAGTGTACTAATAACATTTAGTTACAGTACGTTTTCATATATATCTATCTTTGTTACTGTTACAGTTTTGCATTCTAAACTCTTTTTTGCACTCTATCTAAATTCAAATCCAAAATGGAAACCACATCCCTGACTTTGTTAATCTTCTGAATCCTGGGATTTTGTTTGATATCAGTTCAATGTATGTAGTTACAATATTTATCAACTCATGTAAAGGTACCATCAGTTTTTAATACATGATTGCCAGTGAACAAAGCCTTCCTGTTATAGATATGCCTTCAGTTCAAATTACCAATATAAGATAAACCCATACCTAGGATAAGGCTAAACAGTACGGCTAATTCCCGTACGATTCTAGTTAGCTTTAAATGAACAGCACTGCCCATGAACAAATGTTAGGCATTGTTTGAAACACATTACAGAGTCATTAGTTTCACTTTTGCCATTTGTGTGTTTATTATATTTGGTACATAAAAATGTACCAAAAATGTACAAAACCATGAAAGAGTAAAACATGAAAAGGAATACAAAACACAGGAATAATACCACTTAATACAGACACAATGAGTGGCATAAAGCAAAAGCAGAGAAAGAGTCCGAGCACACAGCTCTGGAAAAAAATAAGAGACCACTTTGATTATGCTATTTATAGCTATATGTTTGAGTAAAATGAACATCATTGTTTTATTCTATAAACTACGGACAACATTTCTCCGAAATTCAGTTTTCATGCATGCAGCTTGGCATGTTCTCCTCCACCAGTCTTATACACTGCTTTTGTATAACTTTATGACTTTACTTCTGGTGCAAAAGATCATGCAGTTCAGCTTGGTTTGATGGCGTGTGATCATCCTTTATCATTATCTTGATTATATTCCAGAGGTTTTCAATTTGGTAAAATCAAGGAAAAACATCATCATTAAGTGGTCTCTTATATAGAGTTATTGAGCTAGCGAATGAGATTCAGTTAAGTTAATGCAAAATCTGCTTCAATATAATTAATATTAATAATAAAGGCATGGGAAAAAATAAGGGATGCAAATGGAAGTACGTAGTAAAGAAAAAATGGTTTGTCCTCCACAATCCCCTGACCTAAACCCAACTGAGATGGTGAATTGTCACAGAACTGGTTTAACTCCTGAATGTATTGGTTATATTGGTTGACGGCTTTGTCACTTTGATTCTATTGGTTGGTTTTACTTGTTACCCACTTGGCTGTATCTACCTAGAAATCAGGCAGAACATATCCTGATTGGGAAAAAAATCAACCAAATCTTAACAGTGAAAAAAGTATTGATATACTTTTAAAACTACAAACAAGATTATTCTATTGAATAAAATAAAATGTTTAGTTCCCATAACTTCTCTAAAGACCTAGAAAACCATTAAACCCATTGCGTAATTCACTGCATAATACAGAAATTATGATAATCTTCTCCAAATCTTTAAATGGGAATTTAAAATCATTTTTGTACAACAGAACAATAAACACTATTGTTATTATCTTTTCCCAAAAGGCAAACAATGCTGAGACTATAATCATCACTGACTTGGATGTTAACAGTTTTGTATGGCAGTGAGTCGATGTTGTGGCCTTAGGGAAAGACACTGATGCCTCTTACCAGGATTTTCCACATTTCCTTTTTGCACAGCACTGCTTTTGGGAAACTCAGCCTAGTGCGCTTCATTTAAAACCTCTGACCCCAGTATGACTATTCTAACACTATAAATACATTACACTGTATCAGTCAAGCCTTACTGAGCACAACAATCGCAAATCTTTGTCTTCTAGAGTAAAATGGGTGGAAAGGGACAAGTGTCAAAAAGGCATCTTTTTTTCATATCGGAGGCACTTTGGTGAGCACGAGGCTGTTGTGAAAGCTCTGAAACAGGCAGAGAAAAGACTCTGCCCTTACTGTGTTTATAGCACTGCCTCTCTGAGAACATTTCAATTCAATCGAGCGAAGGTGTTTTACCATGGACTGGCGAAACTGTCTAATCCTGGTCACCCCACTGGAAAATATTTTCTCACACATGAATAATTGACCTGTTAAAGTGGGTGCTACAATTTTTATGAATGCCGAAGCTCTAGTCCATGAGTTCGGTGTCTGACACGCAACCTCGAAACAAGCTCTGTGTTGGCTTAAAATAAATGGGCTCAAGGGATAAACACGTTGGAGTGGTTTAAGAAAGAGGTGCTACATTTGCTTGTCCTTAACCCTAGAACACAAACGTTAAAATTAGTAACACCATCACTGACGTTGGTTGTAAGTAACGGAACCCTTCTTTTATTTTACAAAATACAACATCATATAAAATAAAAAAGGTACCATGGATGACCCTATAAAAAAGCCAAAAATTGTTGGAAAATCAGGTCATCTTTAAAATGTAATGTCCTAACAAAAAAAAATATGATGCTGGGAACTTGGTCTTTGGACCACCCATTGCTGAGACATGTGAGCTCCTGATTTAAAGACACAAACACTAACATACATCAGGTAAATTACATTCATTAAACATCTTACTCTCAAACACTAACGTCGGATAAAAATCACCTGAACGCATGATGGGAGGAAGGAATCAACCATAACATTAATGACATCATTGAGAGCCCTAAAGCTCCCCAAAGTCCAATACAACTCAGACAGCAGCAACACAATGAAAATCACATGAAAAAATTGTGTGAGTGAAATACAGCCAGCATAAAAACTTTGGATTGGAGAAGCACTGTGACTGTAGAAGTGAAGCTACCTCTCTAAGCGATGCTTGTTGCTATCTTACACCCCGTCAAGAGTCTATTTTCACGCCTTGCACCATTAAAATAGCATCAGAGTTTTTTAATATATCTACGCTGATGGGCGAGGTGGTCTGGAAGTGAGGTGTTTTTCAAGTAAATTTCTTGCATATTTCTATCCTAGCACCAGAAAACACAGTTGCACCACTGACCAATTTAATCCCTGACAACAGTCAATAGTCACCCATCCACACCTATTGTAGCTACAAAAGTGTGCCAAAACGCAGGACGTAGATATCTCTGATTGCATCGTTCACTTAATCACACTCCCTCTCCTTTCATTATATTTCATTTTTATTTTTAAATTAGTTGTTGTATGTAGTATTTAGTTGTTTTAATAGTTTTCAGTAACCCATGTTCTTGGATTGCTTGTCTTCAGCAATCTGTTTGTGGGCTTTCTTATGCATCAGTTTCAGAAGAGGCAGACAGAATTGAGGCAGTGTGTGACGTATGGTCTAAGAACTTCAGGCTGACCTCCCACTTTTTCAAGCTCTGCAGCAATGCTGGCAGCACTGATGCATCAATTTTTTAAAGCTAACCTCTGGATATTACAATGAACACTTGGACTCAACTTCTTTGTTCGATCCTGCCTTTAATGGCTAGTTACCAACTTAGCTCTGGACTGGCCTCTGTTTTCATTTGACTGGCTACTTGATCTGTTAGGTACACATCCATTTAACAACCAAGCTAATTGTCAATCTTTTTACACAAACTGAAATCCAATTAGGTCATGCTGCTTAACTACGCTAAGGGCATTTGCACACCAGCACTATTTGGTCAAGTTAAAATGGACTTCAATTAAGCAGGTGTAAAAACAATAATCACACTTGGGTATAAGGCACAGTTTATTCTAATATATTATTACCAGATATTGTTAATTTCCACAGCTATGAACCAATGCTGTCTCTGCTTCATGCTGTTTACATGCTTTGTGTGTGCTGCATTCACTGCATTCACTTTTCCATATCTGCATCAGCAAAAACAACAACTAAGAATGAATTAACAGGGTTGTCCACAAACATTTGGACATATCATAAACAGGAAACTATAACTTTAGTGTCAGAACACAACCTGTCCTTAGCTAACTCAACCTCTCGTGTGCAAGTAGAGCTTGTATTCATCCTCCTGACCTTAAGAGAACCAAGCCCTTGTTCTACACATAAATATTTATAGGGGATTTTCAAGGTCACCTCTGCTACCGGGGTCCTGGACTCACGCAAACCCACGGAGGACCTGTGTTACGGCTTGAACCATTAGCTGTGGCAGTTAAGTGGGCCGCTGTACGCGGCGCTAAATATCCAGTGTGCACGTTGTTGGTCCTGAGGGTGGAAGGGAGGTACTTCACGGCTCGCTGCAGAACTGTTGTCAAGGTCACATCACCTCAGCAACTTTCTCTCTCCTTTTGCCCCCGCGAGGCCTCAAGAAGTTGTCACGGCGGGATGTAGGATCACTGTGGACATTTTGGGAAGACTGTCACCACTTCAGAAATGTCAATACATCGAGCACTGCAAGTGTCTGAGATCTCGGCCCAATCATATTTCACTCCCTGTCTTCACCACTTAGTCCTACCTTTCTATTTTGCACACCTAAGGATAAGGTGTCCCGATTTTTGAGGTAGGTAGAGGTAGGGTAAAGTTTTAAGGCACCCTCCAAAAAGAAAACACTACAAATTTAGTATTTTATTTTTGACAAATAAATTATGAAATCCATTGCATTACCTTAGTTTAATGTACTCTCAATGTATTGTGGCCCTTTTTACTGTTATTATGGGCCATATTTTAACGATCTATAGTGCATCTGTCAATTTGAACAACCTGATTTAGAGCATAAGTGTGTTTTTGGTATTGTGAGGGCACCAAAAATACGCCTAATCGCCTAAACTATTTCTTTTAATTAAATCAGTCTTTTAATCAGTTTGTCAGTAGTCATTTCCTTAAAGAGGCAGATATGCTCTGACTTTGGCGCATTCGTATCTTAACAGCGCAACGCTTTTGCACGTCTCAGCAGAGGATACTGACCTGCATGTTCTAGGATTCAAGGATTCAAGGAGATTTTATTGTCATTCGCATCACATGTGGTACATGAGGTGAAACGATATTGTGATCTCACGATCCAGGTTACACCCAAGAGCTGTTGTTAAAATAGATAATATAGATAAAATAAGATAACAAGAACAATAAAAGAACACAATAAAAAAACTGTTGTCATGGTTTTAATCAGGCAGTGGTGCACCAGTATTTACTGCAACCAAGATAGAACCATGACAGATATTTACCTGAACACACGTCACCTCCAGACCACCACACCCATTGGCGTAAATATATTCATAATCTCTGAAGTAAGATAGAAACGAGCATCATGACGTGCCTTGCGCAGGGTTTACAATAGGGCCAAAAGTCTCTGTAACTGGTTAATTAACAGACAAAATTTGTCTGCTCCAACGGCATTTATTGTATATTTTAGCTAAGGATGCTGCATTTAAGGTGGAATTGAAATTTAATGAAAAGCCTACAGGCTACTGAAGGAAGAACTTCAGATCCTTAATACTCTTAATACTGTGGGAACTCTGGGAGAATTTTGATGAATCATTATATGCATCACCTCTTGTCACTTTTGAATAGATATGATGCTCTAAATTGAAATTTATAGCAAATTTACCTGCTATCACAACAAACTGTTAGGGTTGCCTACAGAGCATCACCAGTAGCCTGGTAAGGAAGCAGTGCTCTTTTGTACTTATGTACTTTTTGAAGGGTTGTCCCATTTTGTAATGGAAGGATTTTAACCACTTCCCATTGTTACTTGGTTCCAAGACAAAGCATGACACTTAAAAACAATGGAATTGGGTCCAAGAGCGAATCCTGAACTGACAAGGCCAGAGTCAGGTCTGGTAACTGTGTTAAGGAGCCTTCACTGACAGGCTCTTTTTTTAGCTTCTGCAGGTGACAGCCATAATAATCATTCCTTCATTTGGGGCTTTTAGTTTGTGTTAGTAATGCTACATAAGGCCCTGATAGCTGCGGTGTGTCGTTTCATTAAGGCTTATCCCAGAAGCCATCTCGCGGTTATGAATGAACTGCGATGCCATTTTGAATGGTCAATTTGCATCAGTTCACTCGGGAGCGATGGAGAGGTAAGCGAAGCCCGCCGTAATTAAAAGACTGCATAATCTCCTCTGTTTTAATTTGATTCAGGGCTCTCTCATTTGGTCTTCCTATCTAATCCAGTTCACTTGCGCCGGCTGTCAAGCAGACAAACGATACGACATAAAACGTTGCTAATCACCTTCGGCGGAAGGACCGCGGCTCAGGAATGGCGCGAGGGATGAGTGGAAGTGAAGGAAATACTGTATCGCTATCCCAGGCTGTAATTAAGAGCTTGACATCAGACAATAGCGGCAAGGGCATGATGTTAGCAGCCAGGATAAATGTGTTCTTTTCAATATGAATATTTCACAGGATGAGAAGGGAGGGACATATGTGTGTGTGAGAGTGGGTGTGTGAGAGTGGGTGGGTGGGGTGTGGAGGGGCTGGCTGATGAGACGAGTATAAATCAGTGATTTAATTAAGAGAAAACTTGTGATTAGGGACATGAATGGGTCATATTTGGAGCAGTGTGAAGTCTAAGTGTCTCCCAGGGGGCAAAACTGCACTTGTTTGGAAATGTTTGGACAGTGTGGCATATGCTCTAATCCACAGTATTTGGACTAGATAACTGTGTTGGTTTGACTTAGACTCTGTACACTAAAAAGTGCTATGACTGAAAGAATAAGATACAGTCAACCCTATTACATATATTGTTATAAAGTTTTCCTAAACTGGGGTACGTTTCCCAATAATGAATGAATTTTACACCTGTTTCCCAAAAGCATTCTTAGTCTCTGTTGTGACCAATGGCATGCCAAAAGGACAGACACTCCACGGATAACTTCAACTCTCCTTCTATGGTTGTATTTTGTGAATTAAAAGCGTGATTTTTTAATTCAGGTAGCTTGCTTTAATGGTAAACACGCAGGCTACAGTCTGATAATACTCACCTCTGAACATCAAAAGAGCTAGTGCTGTGATTAGCAGTTAATGCTAATGCTGCTCCAGCAGTGCTATCCGGGGTTAGCAGCAGGCTACAGGCCAAAAATACTCACCTCTGATTGGCCAAGAAGATAGCGCTAAACAAAAAAAAAACCTCCTGTATAATGCTGTACTTCCGGGGAGTAGGGGAGTTCTTTGGTAGAATTTTTACATAAAAAACATCAGATTAAAAGGTGCATTGTCGATTTTTGGGAAAATTAAAGGATTTTAAGTGCGAAAAACTCAGTAACTGCACAACTCAATGTCACATCCTGGTCTCGTCTTGTGTCTCTGTGTGTCTTCCCCACGTGACCTATGCTCCCCTGTGTCTCCCGTCTCAGTACCTTTCCACCACTTGTCTCATTTGTAGCTCCGCCCCTTCCCCAGGTGTTTCCAATTATAGTGCGTTTCCTGTTTCTTTAAATAGCCCTCCTCTGCCACTTTGTCTCCGTCGGTCTTTGCACCTTCACCTGTCGTTCGTCTCTCTGTGTTTTCATAATGTTTCTCAGTGTCTCTCTCTTAGCCTTGGTTCCTTGTTTCTTGTTTTCTCGTTTATAGTTTATTTCCTTGTTTATTTCTAGTTTCTTGTTTTATTTCTTGTTCCCTAGCTCCCTGTTTATACCCTGCTTGTGTTGATTCCTAGTTTAGCTCCTTGTATATATTCCCTGTTTGTTTATTTATTATCTCTAGTTGGTTTAGTTTAGGTTCTTTGATTTGTTTTGGTTATTGGTTATTTGTGTATCTTTGTTTCATGTTACTTGTTCCTTGTTATCTTGTTATTTATTTATTAAATTATTGTTTATTGATTTCACCCTACCTGCACTTGCGTCCGCTTTCCTCGTCACGCTGCCTGGGTATTCGTGACACTCAATTTGTAAATGTTATTTTTGTTGGTTTTGGGTATAGTTAATGTTATGTGATGAAAAAAATCTATTTTTTATTTATAAATGTGCTTTTTTTGAGCACAGGTCCATCACATCTGTGCATTTTTTTAAAATAACTTTTTTAAAGGCTCTTTTAATTTTTTTCAGGTAAAAGATCACTACTTACTACTAATATTCTATGCAGGGTATCTGCATGTTTGAGCTAGTTAAATGTAAGACTTTTTAATATCCCTCAGAGACAAAACTATAACATTCTTTTCCACCATAAAAAAAATGCAAAAAGCACATTAATATTAAGTTTAGAGACTTTACAGCAAGTCTGTGATGGTAGATTTTACTTGGATGTCCTACACAGCGTACCTTCTGAATGACATGACATGAGAAATTGTTATGCCCCGCAACACCTTACACGTCCTGAATGAATAATGCATGAGTTAATGCTTCTATAAGTTAATATATCTAAATGTTATTGTTACTGGAACAGCCCTAATCTGGTGCTCATATAACAACCAGATGACTTTTACCTCACTGTAGTGGAATGATGATTAAATGGGATGAACTCAATATAATCTGTGCAATAAAAAGGGTAGAAGACTTGCTGGGTGGGTCAAGGGTTAGGACAAGTTGACATTTTTATTAGCTGGTATAAATTCTGCCTGTTCGTGGGGGACCACATGGCTCAAGGCAACTAATGATGCCAGAGTGGAAGGGATGGACTACTCCACAGTGCACTAGAACTAGTGTTCTGACCCAGAATTTACACTTTAAATCAAATGTGTCTCTAGTTAGTCAGACTGAATTCTGATTATCTCAAGATATAGCAGATATTACTAATATTTCTGTTGTTATTTTTAGTTGTTGAATGTGTCTTGGGGAGATGGAGAGTTTACACTGGTATAACATGCAGATTAAATGCAAAAGTGGTTTGAGTAATCAGATTTGAATCTGTTCTAAATAAGTATTGGTTGTGTTTACACTTGCATTTGTATGTGGCTATATCATGTTAATGATTCTGTTACTTAAGTTGGATAAAGTTAGCAGGTATAAATGTGGTTAGAGTGTTTGTGACGCTCTCTTTAATCTTTTTCTGACTCTCTGACTTTCTTGCCCTATCTCTACCGTTCTATCTCTTTCTGTCTCTCACTTCCACTCTTTCTCTCTTCCTTCTACCTTTCTCTTCATCTCTGTCTCTCTCTCTCTCGTTCCCTCACTCTCTCTTCCTGTCTGTCTGACTCTCACTTCCTCTCTCTGCTCTTCTCTACCACTTTCTTTTTTCTCTCTCTCTCTCTGTCTGTGTCTATTCATCTCTCTCTTCAAATCTATTTCTCTTTCGCTCTCTCTCTTTCTGTCTCTCTGATTCTCACTTCCTCTCTCTCTGTCTGTCTCTGTTCGTCTCTACTCTATTCTCTTTCACTCTCTCTCTCTTTCTGTCTCTCTGTTTCTTACTTCCTCTCTCTCTGTCTGTCTCTATACGTCTCTCTCTTCAAATCTCTTCCTCTCTCGCTCCCTTTCTTGCTCTCTGTCTCTGTCCGTCTCTCTGTATCTCCTCATTTCTCTCTCCCACTCTGTCTGTCTCTGTTTGTCTCTTTATTCCACTCTCTACTTCTTTCACTCTCTTTCTCACTTTCTCTTTTTCTGTCTCTCTCCCATATCTGTCTCTCACTCTCTTTCTCGCTCTCTCTCTCTTTCTGTCCCTCTCTTTCTGTCTCTCTGACTCTCACTTCCTCTCTCTCTCTGTCTCTTTCTTCCACTCTCTTCGTCTCTTGCTCTCCTTTTTGCTCTCTCTCTTTCTCTCTCTCTGACTCTCACTTACTCTCTATCTGTCTGTCTCTCTATCTGTATCTCTTTGACTCTGTCTCCCATTCTCTTCTATTCCCATACTCTGTGTCTGTTTCTCTTTCTATCTCTCAGATTCTCTTCTTTCTATGCCACTCTCTTCATCTTCCTCTCTCTTTTTGTCTTTCTAATTCTCACTTAGAGTTGATTCCACAATTTTTCTCTCTCTTTTTCTCTCTCCTTTTTCACCCACTTTTTGTCTCCCTCTCTCTCTTTCATTCTCTCTCCTTCTTTGTACCACTTTCTTTGTCTCTCTCTCTCTGTCTGACTCTTACTCCTGCTCTCTGTCTCTCTCTTTCTGTCCCTCTCTTTCTGTCTCTCTGACTCTCACTTCCTCTCTCTTATGTCTGTCTGTTTCTATTCGTCTCTTTCTTCCACTCTCTTCGTCTCTCGCTCTCTTTCTCACTCTCTATCTTTCTTCTCTCGCACGCTGTGTCTGTGTCTCTTACTATCTCTCAGATTCTTTTCTTTCTATGCCACTCTCTTCATCTTTCTCTTTCTTTCTGTCTTTTTAATTCTCACTTAGACTTGATTCCACAATTTTTCTCTCTCTTTTCTGCTCCCTTTTCACCCACTTTTTGTCTCCCTCTCTCTCTTTGATTCTCTCTCCTCCTCTTTACCACTTTCTTCTTCATCTCTCTCTCTCTGTCTGACTCTTACTCCCTCTCTCTCTCTCTCTCTCTCCTTTCTCTACCAATCTCTCTCTCTCTCTCTCTCTCTGCCAGCTAAAGAAATGTTAATGAACTTCTCATCTAAACTCCACTCCTCTTTTAATCGCTACAGTAAAGGCGGAGGCAATCAGCAGGCCTTTCCTGCCCGTGACATTTTCAAGCTTTCTCCCGTCGCAGCCACTTGTGGGAAACAAATGGCCGGCGCCGAGCGCAGGCGCTATGGAGATTGAGTTTTCACCCCCGCCGCCGAGTCATTACGTCTGTCAGCGGCGCCCATTTCCAAATTGAAAAATCTGAAACAATAAATGATAGCAAAGCCGTTAATAACTGTTAAGAAATCACATTTGGAAAATTGCATTTAGGCAATAACCTTTTCTCCCTGTAATTAAATGACAGAAAGGTCCCCGCTTTTAATTAAGTCAGCAATTTACAGTTATGAAGCCATACTTCACTATGCAGATTAGTGGATGATAGGTCACCGAACACTCCGGCTGCGTTTTTAACGGAGCTGATCTGGTAATTACTCCGCTGTTTCAGTGGTGACCACGGTGAACCTGTGCCCACACACACACATACACACACACACATACGCACACACACACACCCACTGAGAATGCTCTGATGTATGACCGGTATTAGTCACTGTTCCGCCACTGCCATGTCAAGCATCTTTAAATTAAAATGGATTTAAAATGAGGGGCATCAATGGAGGGAATAATGTTTGAGGAAGTCTGGGTGTGTGTATGTGGGTATGTGTGAATGAATGTCCCCTCAGACAGCAGGGGAATACATCATTGTCCTACTGGGGCCTTTATTTCTGTCCCGTAACTGTTGTCTGCTGTGGATTTATGGCAGGAGTAAAACGCTAATGCTGCTGTATTTATAAACATATGATGGCATTTCATCTCCGATTTGTCCCCGTTAGTTGACTTATGCTGCTCATGTAAAGGAGATTAAATACACTTTCGGACAGTGTGGAAGAGCATCATTAATACTAAATAAAATGCTTTCGCTTTTTATTTATTTAACCTCTGTGATTCATGCCGAACATTGATTATCTGGCTTGGAGGCCTTTGCTTTGGGAAGGAAGGACTCTACTCTAAATGCTTCTGGGCTTTGCCAGAGCTTCCGGGCCGCCTTGTGTAAAGACAGCAGCGTAATTGTTTGGTTAGAAAGGGTGTTAATTCAACATTTTCTTTGGCCTCTGGGAACGTGACATTCATTAGATGACATAAAACTGTTGCTAGCGCAAATCGGGCTAATAAAAGCTGTCAGTGGCCCAACACTTCGTTTGAGGAATTAGAGGAGTGTGATGATGGGTCTGTCCTAATTGTGGTGTAGGGATTTAGGAAAAGTAAAATAATTAAAGAAGAGAAATGATTAGTGTGGAAAAGAGCATGTGAGACTTTGACTCTGACCGTATTGTCGATGGTATATGAAATTATACCTCGCTGTCGGCTGCTAAACTGACTGGCTTGTCTTGTGTTTGATCTATTGGGTTGGGAATGGCTTTTATAGACTACAGAATTAGGGGGCAGGGCAGATCTAACAGACTGGCAGTTGACCTAGACTTGCTCTGGCAATGAATGTATTGTTGTAGTTACTGTTACCAGGTTGGTTAAACTTTATAGAGCATTAATAACAGTCTTTTTAGAGAAGAAAGCATGAACAGCGCAGTCTCTTAACCCATATAAGGTATTATTTTTTTTGTTACACAGGAAGTCCTGATGGGTCTGGTGGATCCATTGCATTTTGGGGCTTTTATTTTAAATATTCGTAAAAATATTCATCCAATAATTACTTCATCCCAACTCATATGTTCAATTTGTTCACTTTACCTTAACTGTTAAATCACATTTACAAATAGAAAAGCCACTCGCTTTGTTTATTTTATAAACAAAATAACCAGCAAATGTTAAATGAAGCAAGTTTTCCAAAACTATACTGTTTTATTTATTTGAATTTCATTAGAAAGTTAACCTACTCAGGTTACTTTAAAGCCTGTCTCAATCACACATTAGCCATTAAACACGATGAGCTTGGTCCTCGCATTATGTGTAACGCGGGACCAGACGGGAGGCGGACGTAAAAGCAGGTAAGACAGACTTTATTAAATAACAAATAAACACAAACAAATAAGGAATAAACGAGGAGATATAAATACATAAACAAACAAACAGGGAGTAACGTAAAACAGATAACTAAACAGGGCTAGGGAATATATACAAGGGAAATACGTAAATAATATACAAAATAAACAAAGAAACTAACAGGAAATAAACGTAACTAGAAATAACAAGAGCGTGAAAATACAAACAACAAAGAAACGAGAAATAAGCTATTACGTAAACGTGGCGAGACAGACAACACGGGAAGGTGCAAAGACCGACAGCAAACGTAGACTAACAGGTACTATTTATACTAAACATGAAACAATGAACACCTGGGGAGACAGGTAACGAAGGGCGGAGCTACAAATTACAGACACATGACGGAAAATTACAGGAGACACACACTAGGAAACGGGGAAAACGCAGGGGAACAGAGCGAGGCCGTGACATTATGAAACATCTTCCTCTGTATCACCATCAGAACCCTCTCTCTCTTCCAATATCAACTCTAAGCAGTATAAATATGTATCCATTAAAAAGGGATAAAGATTTGGCATGGACATATATTTTGGCATAGCTTTTTGTGGCTGTGTGTGTATGATAATGTGTATTTATGTCAGAAATTTCAAATTTGTCTCAAGAATATTGGGCCTTCATCAAATAAATAGTTACTAAAATAGGAGCAGGCAGAAGGAATTGTTGAACTGCAGTGAAGGAAGGAGCGAAGGAAGGAAGGAAGGAAGGAAGGAATGAAGGAAGGAAAGAAAGAAAGAAGAGGTAAGTTAAGTTAAGTTAAGTTACCAACAACAATACATGAAAACTTGGTCATACTTACTGAGTTTCACAGGCATAAGTAGCATGTAATACCTGTGTAACACATCATGCCAGTTATCTTAGCATGGAGTTGTAGAGGTTCCTAATGGTCTCCTGCAATAATCCATCTTAAAAATAAAATCTTGCTGATTTTGTGGTAGGGTTGTTGATGTTGATCTAATAGAATGCATCTAATAGAATTTCACACATTTTCAATCTGGTATAAGTCTGGTGATGAGGCTGGCCATGCCATAGCATCTCTTTATTCAAGACAAGCTCTTGAAATGGCAGCAGTATATGGATGAGCATTGTCCTGTTGGCGTATCATATAAGAGTGTGCATTCAGAAAAGGTAGGATTGGCAGGGAGGCACTTGGCTACCCACCAGGATTCACTCCTGTTGGTTGATTCCTTTTGGATGCAACAGTTTTTTGTGTTATTTTTTTGTTTGTTTTTTGACAATAAGAAATGAGAGCAGTTGGCACTTTTAGCAATTTAGCATAAGCATATACACCAACACACACCTCCACACACAGACCTTTGTACAGAAGTAGTCTTGCAGTTTAGAAGAATAGAAGAAGTAAGAAAGGATTGACTCTCTATTTCTCTCTGTGTGTCTCTGAGAGAATGAAGAAGCTTCTGAAAGTGAATCTACATCTTGTGTGAATCCCAGACCAGCTGCTTCCGAAGATACATATCAAAGCCCCTCTGTCAGTTCAAACAGAGAGCCATGTTGACTGAGAGAGGGCCTGTGTGTGTGTATGTGTGTTTGTGTGTGTGGGTGTTTGATTATAGCTCATAATGAATCTGGCTCGGCTGTAAAGAAACTCAGGAACGGGTCCCGAGAGTTTCTGTGAGAAGGTGAAATCATTACCCCACTCAGTGTGCATCCAGCGTGCCAGCCCAAATCGTCTCCGTGCCGCCGAAATCAAAGGGTAATCCATCTTTGCAGCACAGCCGGCCGCAGACAGAGGCAGAGGCTGGCACTTGTAAGCTGACAGAAGAACCTGTGCAGGGTTGTTGGGCTTGCGGAGAGACACAGAGCTGCAGCTGGCACGCAGAATTCCAGCAGCATATGCACCATCCCAAAACACACACGGCTAGGCCCCCACCATCACTGAGCAATGGAGCGTTACAGCCGCCATGAGAGACAGAGCATGTGTGTGAGTGTGTGTGTGTGTGTGGATCAGAGAGGCAAGTGTGTGAAAGAGATTTAAAGATGTGACTGGGCAGAAGTGATCCAAACATAAATATCTAATTCTTCAAATGTCTTAAGAAAAGAAAGAAGAACTTGGTGAACTTTATAGACTCACTTGTCACCATCATGCAAATATACATTGAAAAAAAAAAAAAAAACTTTAAATAAACTTTTCAGTATGAATTTTCATCAGAAGCACTGAAATCCAGAATCTCCAAAGTATTATGCAGGTCTTTTGGTGTGCTCCCAGCCACCTGTGATGTCAGTATCGCATTGCTGTATTAAATTACTCTAATTTGACATTTTTTTTCAGTAACTATGATAATCTATCGCATTACTATTCTCAATCCAGTAATCAGATTAAAGTCACTTATCTAAATCACTGTGCGTAACTATTTTTGTTACTTTCCTTAAAAATGATATTGTAAAAAAATACTGTAGCATCCAGCTAGAACAGTTAAAAGGATAGACAAGAAAGAAGTTTACAGTCATTGATTTAATGCTGGAACTTACAATGGATGCTGTCGGCCACAACCACGGCAAAATAACAAGAGGCTAGCGAGCTAATAAGCAAACATGCTAAAACTAGCACTCAGGCTGAACACACAAACTCACACAGTGAGCCCCCTTTGCTTTTTCCACCTCACAAACACACAGCAAACACCTCTCCCTCTCCACTGCACACACACACACAGACACAGGGCGAGCCCCACTCTCTATTCCAAGTTTGTATCAGCTAAAGATGACAATATCAAGGTTGATTGTTCACTCTGTACTGCCTAGCTTCAAAAACACATCAAATTTAAAGAAACATTTGGATTTGCAGTTTGCGTAGCTTACAATAAAGTGAGTTTTGACAAAACTCTTTTGACTTTTATGTTGAGGTGGCAGGGATGTGTGTATGTGGATGTGTTGTCGGCAGCTTCTGAATGTATCTAATAAAATAACTTATAGTCTAATTTGCTTACTTTAAAAATTAAGTAATCCATAAAGTAACTTCCGTAAAGGTAGTAATAAAAGGTTCCAAGTAAGTAGTGCACACTACCTACCAAAATGTATATATGGGTATACAATAAATATATGGGTGATAGGATCATGGAGCCCATGGCTCAATTTCTGATATCTTTTTTTTTTTAATCAAGACATACTCACTCACATGTCTAAACCAATGTGACAAAAGTGAGAATTGTACCCAAAACACTAAATTGAATAGGCCTGCTCCCTTTTTACACCAAACACTTTGTAGCACTAACGAGTCACATGACCTCGGGGAGGGAAAATGGTTAATTGGCCATTTTAAACAATTGTCCATTTTTACGTAGGGGTGTACTCACTTTTGAGGCCAGCAGTTTAAACATTAATGTCTGTGTGTTAAGTTAACTTTAGGGCACAACAAATTTACACTGCTCTACAAGCTGTACACTGACTACAAAGTGGCATATATTCAGTGTTGTTCTATTAAAATATATAATAAAATATATAGGCCAAAAGTTTGGACACACCTTCTCTTTTTCAATGCGTTTTCTTTATTTTCATGACTATTTACATTGTAGATTCTCACTGACTGACAGACATCAAAACTAAAAAACTATGAATGAACACATGTGAAGTTTTTTGTACTTAACAAAAAAAGGTGAAATAAATAAAACAAAATGTTTTATATTCTAGTGTCTTCAAAATAGCCACCCTTTTACTCTGATTACTGCTTTGCACACTCTTGGCATCATTCTCTCAATGAGCATCAAGAGGTGCCCACCTGAAATGGTTTTCCAACAGTCTTGAAGGAAGGAGTTCCCAGAGGTGTTTATTAACACTTGTTGCCCCTTTGCCTTCTTCACTCTGTGCTCCAGCTCACCCCAAACCATCTGGATTGGGTTCAGGTCCGGTGACTGTGGAGGTCAGGTCATTTTTTGTTAAGTATATAAAACTCCACATGTATTCATTCATAGTTCTGATGCCTTCAGTAGGAATCTACAATGTAAATAGTCATGAAAATAAAGGAAACACATTAAATGAGAAGGTGTGTCCAAACCTTAAGATTCCTTTGGAGAAGAAAACTGGTTCTCCTGTGGTACTGGTTTAAAGAACCATATTTGGCAAAGAGATTTGTGTCATTCGTCTCTCTCTGGTTCTGCTTCTATTGCTGGTTCTGTTTGGCGCAGCCCAATGCTGTGGTGGGCTCTCCCAGCGCGCGCATGCACAGCGGGCTGAGGAACAGCTGGCTGGGGCAGGCTGAGCCGCGTGCCGGAGATGCAGCATGGCAGGAGCAGCTGGGCGGGTGGTGTTGGAGGTGCGCGAGAGTGATCGGAACAGAAGTCCCATATGCTGATACAGCTCCAACCAGAAGGCCTTCCACAGCCTGGCCGCATTCAGCATGACTGCAGTAACCCTAAAATCTAAAACCAGTACTACTGCTCACAACAATGCTGCACTACACTCACGTCAGCTCACGTCAGAGTTTGCCTTGGTCAAAACTCAGAATGTTCTATAAATATTGTTGTTTTTAGGAGTGTAAACATCTCTACAATTTTGCAATATTTTGTTGTACAATAATACATTGATTTTCACTTAATTAATCCTTTACATGTAAATGACAGACAATTAACAAAAGTTAATTCTCTGTTAGAATCCCAATAAGCCTTCTTCTGTAAAGTATCACAATAATTCATCATCAATCATAACCTCTTTATTGTGATGTGTATCATATTGCCAGGTTACTTCTATAACTATATTTTATAAATAACTGTATGTTAAAAACAGTTTGAGTTGCTATTTGTTGGAGTTTCCATGTTCTCCCAGTGTCTGCGTGGGTTTCCTCTGGGGACTCCAGTTTCCTCCCACAGTCCAAAAACAGAGATCAGGTAAATTGGATACTCTGAATGGCCCAGAAAAATGTAATATAAGTGTAATGAATTGCTGTGTATGTGTAAAAGTAGTTGGTGTATATGTGTATGTGTGTGGTATGTATGTAAGTTTGTGTGTGTGTGTAAATGTATGGATGACTGTGCCCAGATATGGATTGGCACTCTGTCCTGGGTAAAATGCTGTATTGCCCGATGCAGTCCTCCAGTTGGACAGTGGTTTCTGGTTGAGAGTATGCTGTTTGCTATTGGCAAATGTGTGGATGAGTGCTGAGTATGAATGGTTGTGTGTGAAACGTGTAAATTGTAAAGCATCCTTGGGTTTCTAGAAAGGTGCTATATAAGATGAACTTCAGTTCAAGGTTAGAGTACAGTATGTGCTTAGAGGCAAGTCTATTTTCAGTTAGGTTAGAAAGTCATTGCACAGGAACTTTTATCACATTCTGTGACTTTTGTCACGTCCATGGAATCTAAAGAATGACCTGTGTGGAGCCTCCTGAATTGAATGCAGATTGTGGAATGCGAAACATTGCGAAAGTTTGATGTTTGATTGCATGGACAATTCTAGACAGACACTGCCGGTCACAATCATAACCACCTACTGTGCTGTACACTGTGGGTTGTAATGCCTTCTATGACATAAAGTATGCTGCCACAAGTATTCAAAGTCTTGAGCATATGAAATTTAGCGACATCCTATGTCAGCCCACCCTTTACAACTATAACAACAAGAGTGTGTTCATTGGAATTTTGGACCATTCTTCCAGAAGCATATTTGGGAGGTCAGACACAGATGGTGGAAAAAATTTCATCTACATCAGAGAAGGATTTCTCTGGTATCAGTTTGAAGTCAGGAATCAGTAATCTGTGCAGACCAGTCACGTTCTTCCACACCAAACTCACTTGCTCATCCATGTTTGGGAAACAGTTTGGGAAAAGACCATTCTCAAACTGTTCAAACAAAGTTGGGAGCTTGAATTTGTCCAAAATCTCTTGGTATGCTGAAGCATCAAGAATACATTTCACTGGAACTAATGGGCCAAACCTTGGAAAGTCCTGGAAAACAACCCCATACCATAATTCACCCTCCACCCAACTTTACACTTGACACAATGCAGTCAGACAAGTACTGTTCTCCTGGCAACCACCAAACCCAGCCTCATCTATCGGAGAAGAACAGCCAGACAGTGAAGTGTTATTCGTTACTCCGGAGAACATGTTTCCACTGCTGTAGACTCTCGTGGCAGTGTGCTTTACACCACACACAGGCATTCCATGATTTTGGCATGTCAGTATATTAGCCTATTAGCTTCAGGGCGAAACTAGAGAGGCAAAATTCAAACACCAATCATGCCTTAACTAATTGATAGATTTAATATGTTTGCATTAAAGTAAATTAGTAAATTAATAAATCTGATTTGTATGTGCATTTCACACTACAAAACTTGTCTTGTAATCAGAAATAAGCACACCAACCGACTTTTGATCAGTGATAAAGGGACAGGCATTACACAATCTTTCAACAGGAGAAATCCTCAAAGCATCTGATAAAATATTCATGAGTAATTATATAACCTTTACAACTGTAATCAATCTGTAACAAAATACATATTTTTACCAGTAGTTACACTGTTATTACATGAATTGTTAACATGTAGTTACACAGTTATTAGAGACACTTATTATAAAGTGGGACCTAAAAGACAAATAATTAGATAAAGAGTGGCACATATGACCTTCTCCTGATCCTGTGTCTTGCATGCTCATTGGCTGTAGCAGTTGCCAACAGGTCCAGATATAAAACCTGCCAGCTATTTGTATTGGCCTGCAAGTCTTCAGCCATCACTCAGTGAGCTTTCAAAATATGTCTTCCACAAATGCAGAGTGAATGGCAGTTTACTTCAGATCTTAAGACTTTTGTCTGTAGTCTCTAAAAACTGTGGGTAGACCGGAAAATTGGGCACAAAATTACGTAGTGTGAACCTGGCCGCAGTTGCTTTATGTTGCTCTTTAAATTATAGAAAGCTTGTTTTCTTTTTTAATTTGAAAGTTTCTTCCAAAATGGATGTCTGGTAAGAATCTATCAAAGTGCAATAAAAAATGTCCCACTTTACAATAAGTGTTTCTAATAAGTATGTAGTAACAACAGTGTAACTACAAGTGAGGTACCATAAGTGTTTCTAAAAGCTAAGTAGTAATAAGACTGTAACTACTAGTGAAGTACATGAGTGTTTTGAATAACTACGTAGTAATAACACTGTAACTACTAATAAAGTACAATAAGTGTTTCTAATAACTATGTAGTAATAATACTGTAACTACTATTAAAGTACAACAAGTGTTTCTAATAACTATGTTGTAATAACACTGTAACTACTAGTGAAGTACAATAAGTGTTTCTAATAACTACGTAGTAATAACACTGTAACTACTAATGAAGTACAATAAGTTTTTCTAACAACTACGTAGTGATGACACTTTAACTACTAGTGAAGTACAATAAGTGGTTCTAATAACTATGTTATAACACTGTAACCACTAGTGAAGTATAATGTGTTTCTAATAAATTAAAAATCTAAAGTGTAAAACATGTTCTTTGTCTATTTAAAACATTTTCTTTACAAACTATTTTCATATGTGTTCCTGTATAGCTTTAATATAGTTTTAATATAGTATTTTAAATTTACAATGTAAAATTTAGCAATAAAATAAAAACAATAAATATGAAAAGGTGTGTCCAGACTTTTGACTGTTAGTATGTAACTAAGTAACATTTGTTACATATACTACACACTATATTTTCCTTCAAAATAAATGCTATCTAAATTTTATTCACGCATTAAAAAGTGCTGTGCAAATATTGACAATTACTGGTATTAATCAATTTTCCATAACAAAAATTATTCCATTATAACTAATAAAGAAACCATACTCATAATCTATATCAATAATCCTACATTTTTGTCCATACAGCCCAGCTCTTTCTTTAGAGCCTGAAACACAAATGCTATGATGTATGGATATCAAAACTTGACCACAAAGTTGTATCTCCCCTCCCAAAGTCTCTGCTCACGTGAGGGCTATTCTCCTGGACAGATAGGCTTCATCATGCTGATACAATGCTTCAGTGATTACACAAATCATGACATCTACTGTGATGAATCACAGAGCAGTGTTATTAATCGGTGCTGTGGAGGATCTGAATCTGAATCTCTGACTTGCATAAGGTCACACCTCAGAGCACAGTGCACACAACATCTTTCATCACAAAGCTCTGCTGAGGGCCAAAGCGCAGTGTGCTACGATCAATGCTGTGAAGAATAGCGTGGGGATAGTTTATAGTGGAGGAGCACAACAATGGAAACTTCAGGAATATTAGAACATGGAATTTTTAAACTGAGTTTGATTATTTAGATTTTTTATAGTGGATATTTAATTGTAAATAAAAGAATAAATGCAAGAATGAATGTAAAACGCAATTACATTTATATTAAAGGTGTAAATTAAAATATTAGTATATACTTGTATGTTTGAGAGGTGGGGTAAAACCAATGTGTGGCACTGGAATAAAGAATGCATGACAAATCTCAGTGTCTTCGTGAGGTAACCTTACATGGTATAGTTTTCTCAGCGTCTTAAAGTAAGGAGTTCCTGGAGGTGCTGAACAATAGTTGCTGCATTTCTTTCCTTCACTCTGTGAAGCTCCAGCTCATCCCAATGAAATCACCTCAAATCACCATCTCAGTTCATCAGGTTTAGATCAAGGGATTATTGTGAAGGACAAACACGTTTTTTTTCCATATGTGTCCCTTAATTAGTTCCATGTCTTTAATATTAATGTATAATGTAGAAAAATAAGGATAAATCAAATAAAGGAATAAAGAAATACAAAACATTGAATGAAAAGGTGTGTGCCTCAATTATATAGTGTTATAATACAGTATATGTAAATGTTTGTGTGAGGGTGTGTGTGCGTCTGTGTGTGTGTGTTTGTTTTTATTCTGCAACTTGCCCATAGTATACAGTAGTGTGCAAATATGTGCATGTGTGTGTGTGTGTGTGTGTATAAAAGTGTGTGTGCATAAGTGGGTGTGTGTGCGTTCTTTCAAAAGGGCACTGTGACAGTGTTGACCACCACAGCTGTACCAGCCGTACTCAACGATGCCAGAACACGCCTGTGCCAACCTGCATCTACCCATCTGTCCCACACGTATGAACACACACACATGCACACACACACACACCTGACACATCACTGTATCACTGTTTGACCAGTTGAAAAAGCTTTTATTAAATCTAAATTATAAATTCTGTCAATTTTAAATCAAAAAGAGCAACTCTACATATTTTCTTGGTGTCCACATGTACTGTCTTTTAGAGTCGGCCATTCTTGACCAATTATAACCTCCAAAAGCCCTCGTCAAGCATACAGAGAACACAGCAGTGCTAATAAAATGTGCCTGGATCTCTTTACAGTCTATGCAGTGCTGTGTGAAGAGTAGGTGGAGGGAATTCTCTATACTGAAATGACTCTAGCCTGTGCTAGTCTGTGTTTTTGAGTTTTTTAAATGTGTGTGTGTGTGTGTGTGTGGGTGAGTATGTGTGTCTGGTAAAGGCAGTGGAAGGCCTTTTTTTTGGGCAGAGCGTGGCGGATCTGCCTGGATAGCTGCTGTAGGCCTGTAGGGACTGGCGGTGCGGAGGCATATGCTGCCTAGCGGGTGAAGCTGCTTTTGTTCCAAGTCCTTCTCTCGCTCCCTGCATACGTGCCTGGCACTGAGCTCAATAACATTAGCATGACCTTAGCCCGTTAACCCGGAGCAAACTTTTCCCACTCATACATCAAAGCTGTGATTAGAGATGTCCCAATCCAGTTACTTTAACCCCAAAAATCGGAGTCTCTTACTGCTGAATATCAGTCGAAAACTTAAAAAAAAACATTAAAACACCGTAATGTCGGTTTTGCTAACGTTTCCTAAATGTTGTCTTAGGCTAAGTTCAGACTAAGAGCTCAAATCTGATCTGTTGAATATCTTGTTTGTATCTAGATTGATTTTTGATAGTCTGAAATGAATAGCCAGATATTAAATTAGATTTGTTTCAAACCACATTTGGAGGACAATCACAAGGTCTGTATAAAATCAAATTTTAAGATGTCTTTTAAAATTCTTTTAAAAAGGAGATAAACAACAACCTCACCAATTTCAGAGTGACAGAAGTCCAAGAAAAGGGCCAGACGGGCATTTTCCCTAAATTTGACGTCCCATTACTCCAAAATGCTACAGTAATAAGAATTGAAACATACAGTATGTCATTATTAGTGTAGAAAGGCTTCTTTAAGAATATAATGGTGACATTTGATAACAGTTTGATAACTCCTTTTCTTGGGCCAATATGCTAATTGTGCATTGCTTGTATTTATCAACATGCTTTGCATATTTTCATTCTAAATATATTGTTATTATGATTACTATTATTATGATAATTTTACATTACTCGGTGCTCTACACGTGACACTGAGGGGGCCGAGGAGTATGATAAGTTACTGTGTAGGTGCAGATACGTGTGTGATGTCTGGATGTAAATTCTTGATGTAAATTGTACACCAATTTAATATTTGTTTTTAGTTAGTTTATTATGTATTGCTTTATTGCATTTTTCTACTTTTCTTTTTATGTGGTATACCTGGCGAGGAGCAAAAAAAGAATTTCATTGTACATTGAATCTTGAATCTTAAACATAGCCCTAGTATCCAAAATAGTTGATTCGCCTCTGCATTTGTGCTAGAAATGAACTACAAATTAAAATATGTTTACTCATTAATACACTGCAAAATAAACATTATTTAATACTGTTTATATAATTCTAAGCAAAAATAATCACTAATATTTTGTAAAATCACTGGTAAAAAAAAAAGAATAACATTACACTTGCAGTTCCTACCATATCTGCATATCAAGCCAAGAAACAGGTACACAATTAACCTTTCATGCATCAGAGCAGAAGCATAGCAAATTGGCAGAACAAACACACAGGCCGGGTGGAGCCAAACGCTTTAATTGATTTAGCATAGGCCAATTTGTAGCCAAATCTTTGCAAATTAAATGTTTATGAATGTACTACTTGTACTATTACTACATTATAATATATATATATATATATATATATATATATATATATATATATATATATATATTTAGTGTACATTAAATAATGATGTCCCGTGATTTTAGTATTATTACTTTAATTATTATTTATTTTACATAAATGAAATAATTTGGACCGTGGAACACATAGAAGCCCTATATACTATAGCTAACATTAAAGTACAATAAACATTGACATTGTACTATATTTTCTGTCTTCAAAACCAAGGAATATCCAGTTCACCAGTAGTCAATGATCCTACATGGCATTGACTGTGCAGTCAATACAATATACTGTGCAGATCTAATCTCAGTTCTAATCTCATATGAAGTGATATGAGATATGATATAGGTCAGATTCAGTATGTTGCTTGCTGTTTACACTGCCATATGATGAAAAAGGTCAAATTTGGGTCACTTTGCTCAACAGCACTTCTAGTGGATGGGTGAAAAAGAATCTATATGATCAAAAATAGGTCATACTTTTGGACTGGAACAATTAACCTGTATGAATGCTTCATGGTAGTAGATCAATTTAAGACTTTTAAGGTATGTCTGCTGCGTGAAGGTTTGAATCATGATTTTTGCCCTGTAACTATGAATCAGGTACTATATATGGGAGGTCTAGTGTAGTGGATAACATAAATAATCAACTAGAGATTAGATATCTTTTCAATGATAAAACAATGATATTAGAATCTGCATTATTGGAGAAATTGCTTTAAACTGAACTGTTACAGTAAGTGAATGTATGAACTTAAGAATGTTTAGGTGATATTGAGGTACTAACCTAAAATGTTTGCATTTTATTTTTTTTTACTTTATGTGTTTTGTATCATATCAGCTTTACAGGAGAAGAACAAGAACTTCCTAACTTTCAGTGGAAGTCAATGTAAAATATATATTTTATTTCAAGTCATTTTAAAGCAATATATTGATCAAGTTATGCAATATATAATTTATATATATATATATCAAGGTCATGCAGTATATAAAGGCCGACCTCTACATAAACACCAGGGCCGAGGTGGTCAGTTGCGACTCGGGGGGCAGGCTCACTGAGATTAGCAGGCCAGTGTCTGTGGCTCTGAGGGTTGATGGGTTGTGAAAATTAACATGTGTTCATCAAGCATGTGTGTGTGACATGGGAAGAACAGGGCTAAGGCGGGTGGGGGTCAGTTGTGGGGGGGGGGGGGGGGGGGCTGTAGTACTGCTGCAGTCACACATCAGTCACTTTCCCATCACTGTGTAAATGATTCAGACTTTTGTCTTTATAACATTTCTTCTTATGTCAAATAAGCGTAAGTAGTTGTTTTGACGTCACGGTAGGTTGTAATATGATGTTAAATCTTCAAGAAAATATGTGGAGTATATTTTCTTATAATTTATACCATTTTTGACAAAACGCAACACATTACAGACATAAAAACCTGACAAAATAGAATTTAAACTGAATGTAAATGCATTTAATTATGTATAAGACCAGTCCAAGGATTGGACACAGTTCTTATTTAGTGTTTTCTTTATTTCTTTGAGTAATGTATTTTTTACATTGTAGATTAATATTAATAACACGACAACAATTAAGGGACATATATGGAATTTAAACTATTCCAATTGATTCTACCTCATGAAGACAAATACTAAAATACTAAATACTAAACATGTGCAGATCTGTGCTTAAAGATAAATGTGGCTAATCTAAAGTATAAAACTGAATAGCTTAAATGTCTTCAATATTAAATGTAGAATGAAAATAATCATAAAAAGAAAGAATGCACATTGAATGAGAAAAGGTGTGTCCAAACATTTGAGTGGTACTATAATTATCTATGAAGTGGATTTTTTTAATTTTTTGTCTTAAGTTTTTTTTTCCCATTCTCTTCCAATTTAGCTAGGCCAATTGTCCCATCCATTTAGCTGCTATTCAGCTGTATATCCCCATCACAGGTGATGTCACAACACAACGAGAATGAAGACTAGCACATAGCCTCCTCTGATACATGTGAAGTCTAATGCCTCCTCGTTTTTAACTGATGCTGATGCAGCATTGCTGAGTAGCATCACACGAAATCGGAGGAAAACGCAGCGACATGTTTCCAACACATCAGCTCGCAGACATCTTGTGCTGATCAACATCACCCTAGAAGTGATGAGGGGAAAGAGCACCATCTACCCAACCAGAGAGAGGAAGGCCAATTCTCTCAGGGCTCCGACAGCTGATGGCAAGCTGCATGACCAGGATTTGAACCAGCAATCTGCCGATGATAGTGGCAGCGCTTAAGACCACTGGACCATAGAGCAAATCTGTGAAGCCAAAGACGCCTCTGTTTGAAATAAATACTTTAGTACTTCCACTCAAGCTTAAAAAACACTTCAAAGTCTAGTTAAGTCACTTTTTTGATAGAGCACATGGAGTACTTTTACTCAAGTATGGGTCTCTAGTACTTCATACCTGTTTGGCCCCTACCTCACAACTTACAGGATCTGCTTCAAACCTTTTAGTCCATGCCTTTGAGCGTCAGAGCTATTTTTGTAGCATAGCTGGACCTACAAAAAATTTAGTGGATAGTATTAATTAAGTATTGATATCAAATTACAGTTTAAGATATGTGTGGTGGTGCCAATCGGTTTTATCTGATGCATAAAGTGCTTTTCCAGCACTGGAGCTGATCTTATCTTTTACTCTAAACAAAAAAGAGCTCTTTTGGTGCTAAATAAAACCATGTACAGAAGTTTCTCCACCAGTGTAAAAACGTTTGAGTTGCTTTTGATAAAGAACCTTTTAAGGACTCACTATCACTGCTTAGAAATGAACACTGTTTCATTTTAGAAAAGGGTAGCAAATGACTTAAGTTATTAATTTCCGAGATTATTTACGATGTCCAGTAAAAGAGCACACTATTATCTTCTTCTTTTTTTTTCTCTGCCTGTGTTTATTATTAGCTGAATTAAAGATTAACCTTTCAAATGTGTCTGGCATTTTCTCCATCCCCTCAAATGCAAAATTAATGCATATTTTTTAATCATTAGTTTAATTTCCGGCTTGATACTTTTGTTCCTTTGGCTGTTGAACTGTTACGGGTGTTACAACCCTTCAAACTGTTTGCCTCCTGCTGGCATTCTTTTTTTGAATGATAATTTATTTTTCTGAATAATTCATTAAGTATCATTAGCCAAGCGTGGAGGATCTCATTTAGTACGGAGGATCTCCATCTCCTGCGAGCCTGACACACAATCAAAGTTTTTATCGGTGCAGAAAATGTGTGATCTACACACATTCTTACAGCAGTTAGTGGCTATCTAAGTGTGGTATGATGCTTATGTTGCTGAATGAACAGGGATTCAATTAAACGCTCAAGAGGTGCCGCGGCTGGAGCCGCATAGAAGAAAAAAAAAAAACAGCGTGCAGTTTTTCTGAAACAGCAAATTATTTAAAATCAATTAGCAGATTAACCTAACACAGCACAACTGACATCACTGAACTACAACACGCTCACAAACAGATGATGAACCGCGGAACTGGGCGCTGACGCTCCACATCAACCGCAGTGATATTCTTCATTCAACATTAAGGAAGAAAGCTGTTGTGATGTCTCTTATAACAGAGGCGTCTTTGGCTTCACACCTTTGCTCCTTTGTCAGTTCCATTAAGCATTCAGAGCCGCTCACTGACATCATTTGAAGCGCTGTTGTTTGTCGTGCGCTGGGAAAACAACATTTTATGCATGTCAGCTCACTGGATTAATGCAATTCAATGAATCATGAAATAAATCCCGATCTCAATTGCACCTCTCTGTAATTCATCATGACTGCATTACTCTGGAAGTTTTACACTGCAGACTGCTGGGGACGACTGGATTAGCTTGATATTACAAATAAATCACTCCAAAATGTTTAGTATTTTGTTGCTGTCACCTTGTGTATCTTCAGAATGGCAGCATTGCGTGAAGAGATAAAACCTTCTGAACTCTCACGTTTTTTCCCAGGGTCATTTTGGAGCATTTTTTATCCATTCATCCTAAATTTTTTATACAATGCAAAGAGCAACCTTGAGACTTAAATTATGTCAAATGTGAAAAACTATAATCTACTTGTGCATCTAAAAAATAATAGAACATTATATAAGACCATTTGGTACTTTTGGCAGTGTGGGAAGTGTGCCAAGTCCTGCTGGAAACTGAAATCTGCATCTCCATTAAAGTTGTGAGCAGAGGGAAGCATGAAGTGCTGTAAGATTTTGTGGGAAAACAAAACTGCACTGACTTTAGACTTGATAATAAAACACAGTGGATCAACACCAGCAGATGACATGTCTCTCCAAACCATCACTGATTGTGGAAACTTCACACTAGACCTCAAGCAGCTTGGACTGTGTGTCTCTCCACTCTTCCTCCAGACTCTGATCCCTTTATTTACAAATGAAATGTAAAATTTACTGATGATCAGTGATGGTTTGGTTTGGAGAGACATGAGACATTAGGCATCTAATTCCAATCTACTTCTGATTTTCAGAAAATGTGTAAACATAAAGTAAATGAGTGGATTATGAAGGCTGCATATGATTTGCCATAGCTGTAGATTATAGGATTAGAGGTTTATTACTATACTATACTTTTTATATCTAGAGTTTATTACTTAATTGCAATTACAATTGAAGCGTGTATATTGGTGGTTTCTGTTTGGTTCAATGTCAAACAAATAACAGACAAAAACAATGGACACACAACCATAATCATCCTTTAAACTGTTTATAAAGAAGCATAAAAATAATGGTACCAATGATATGTTCTAATGATTACTTATTTCTGGTACAAGTGTTCATTTATTTAATTAATTTATAAGAAACGTCTTATAGAATTTTCCAGCTTATCTAACTGAACAATAATTTAATAAAAAATATTCATTATTCAAAACAGAAATACCAATATCAGATGTGCTATTTGAAGCCAACAATGAGAAACGACAGAGCTAGAGCAGATCAGGATCAATATCCAGCACAGGTGATAACTATCTGTATGTAATGGAAAGGTTAGCAATACTTCGCAAAGAATGAGTGCAAACTGATAGGCATGTACGGTCCATTTGGAGAACCCTTTTATTGTAGAATGTTTTGGTAGTATGTTGTGTTTTGCAAAGTCTAGTATGTTTTTTGTGTGTATAATCAGTGCATACATGTTTCCTCAGCAAAACTAAAATCATTACTGTTTATGAAAAGAAGCTGAATCTGTGTGTTAGTGGTCATCATATCTGTAATCTCCTGGATCTGTAACAACATACTCAATTTATGCAGAATTCAATAATCCATATAATCACTAATATTGATTTAATACTCTACAATTATTGACCTCATACTACATTACATAGGCTATGCAATAAAGAAAAATAGTGTACTTTATTCCAAAGAGAGACAAGTGGGAGTTATACTACTATGGATTTTTTTGGGAATTTTTAATAAGAACTATCAAACACATCAAAACCAGCCAATCCTACTGTTTTCAGAATCTGATTTGCTTGAGCAGATTTGTATGTGAAACCTGTGGAAAGGTACATCTCCAAGAAAAGATCTGGTCTCCGCTACTCTACCATGCCGGGCGGTAATGCAGCAGGGAAAAAAAATCCATTAAAACAGCTCTACCCTTTTCTGACCCTCATTAAATACACGGGGTTGCCTTGTTAAAAGACAAGCCAGATTTGTGCTTAATGATCTTGAAAGAAATGTAATTGACTGGGCATTACCATCCAAATGGCCCCGCAGCACACGGATGTTTACCGTACTCATTTTATAGGTCTATGTTTTATGCTATGACACATTTAACAGTAGACGACGGGCTACCAGAGGGCTTCCAAGACCATTTTAAAAAAAGTGTACAGTAGAATTAACAGAACATAAAGCTTTTTTTGCCAATATGTGAAAGTGTACTTAAATTTAAACATAGATTTCTTCAGGGTGGCTGGAGTCCACAACCATTTAGTAAATTTCCTGTTAAAACACACCTCAAATTCAACTCAACAGAACTGTAATCCATGGACACTTGCCCTACATAGCCAGGTTGGGCCCCTCCACACTGCATTAACCCTTTCCTTAATCATTTGCATTGACCTAATTTGATGTTCTACATGAAGTGATCTTGCCACAGTGTAATTGACACAATTACATGCAAGCCTATACAGAATATTAAAACTGACATTGTGTGAAAAAAAAACACTGTCAAAAATAACAAGTATGTTAGAGATTGAGATGGGTGCTGTCCATTCAGCACTGCACTGCATTAATTCACTTTAACTAAACATAATATTAAAAATAGAATATTTTAGGTCTATTTGGCAGATTGAAATTCAAAGATAACTTTTAAGTAAATTCATGTTAAATATTTACAGGACACAGCATCATGACTTTTACTGTATATATAAATAGTGCACGTTATGTCCCACAGGGAGACATCTGGCTTTTAGCAATGTGGATCTACTGTGTGCTTTCTGAAATGTTTGATCTAGTTGTTTATGATTAATTTTAGAAATGTTAAAAATACTAGTAAAAACTCATTTTGGTTTTACTGTATTTTTTGTAAAGAGATTGTGAAGTATACTGTCCAAGATAATTAAAACTAATTAGGCAAAGTTCTTAATCTAGGCAGTAAAACCCTTACATTCCCAAAAATAAAAATAAAATCAATTGAAAAGGGTGTTTTTTCTTTTAGGTAAAATATGAGTATGAGTATGAGTATAACAATACAACATACAAACACAGCTTATGTGTGTGAACTGCACAGCATAAAGCATAACTTATTTAGCAGTAGATCTTTATAAATCTTGTGTTTTTATTGTATGTAAAAAAAATACACAGAACTGAAAAAAAATTATTTAAAGTTTGCAACAGCAATGACAATTACACACTGCATAAAGCATCTATAATAAATAGCACAATTTCTTCCCTCAGTCCTCTGTATAAAACTTTGAACCATTTAAGCATACATATATTAATTACTATTAATGTGTTGTTACTGTGGTGCTATAGAGCAAGAAAATAAACACATTATTTCATAAAAAGATCGTGTTTTTTCATTACCGTGCTTATTCAATCATCTCTAAAGCTGTCCTCATTGGAAATCACTGTTATTTATTGTCCAAATCATGTCTTCATAAATAAGTAATTAATTACTGTATGTCACATCTTGTAAATCTTGTAAAATGATTGAATACATCCACTGGAGCAATGATTGGCAGCATTCAGGAATTTCAGAAATAGAACTTTGTTCTTCAAACTAACTCCAAAGATCTTAACTACTTTCTACAAAATGGGAAATCATTGTTACCTTTCACTGCATGAGTTATGGTATGGTCGGTTGTTTCAACAGTAAAAAAATATATATTTTATTGATAAATTAATTAATTAATGAATTTAAAAGAGTATTTACCTTCCTAAAATATATTACAGAACTGTGTATTATTGCTGCTGATGATGCTTTATCTTCGCCCTACTGTCAACATTCCGCTAGAGGGCGCTCAAGCACCATGTGTGTGTTTTTCATTGGCCTCAGAAAGGCATTCAATCCACCACCTGCAAAGAGATGCCTCAATATAGACCCAAGAATCCAGCTAGAATCAAGTTAGAGCGAGGTTCTCTTCATTACTAACAGCAAGCAATGTTTGGAACCTATATTAGTGCGACAGAAGATCTGCGCCTTTAAGTAAGATGCTCATGGTTAAATTATAAGGTGCTGAATCCAATAAATATTTATATATTTTTTTTAACAAAATAGGTTTATACTATTGTTAAGAGCAATAATTGCCCTGCTTGTGATATGATTTTTTTTTTACAAAAGGGGAAAGGAAAGAAAAAAAAACAGATATATAAAATAACCAGAATCTTCTGGGGTTAAAGCTCAAAAACTGAGCAATAAGCAAAGCAGAGCCGTGTTCCTACTCATCCCTGATGTCAAACACGGTTTACTTTTTAATATTTCCCCTGAGGAGATGAAACATCTGCCTTGTTGAACCACAACAGGCGTGGAACAGATTTTGAGAAGTCTATATTTTTCCCCTCTCAAGCAGAGATTTTGGTTTCAACCACAGTTATGAGAAAGTCTATTTCACGTCTTGTGAAGGAATTGCTCGGATGGAGGTTTCTGTTTGTTTTACAGCTTGTAAATAAGGTTTAATGCCTGAAGCAAGAGAACGGACAGACGGGTCAGGAACCCTGAACAGAGTGCTTTTCCCCAGGGTGGGTACATATTTCTCCTCCACGCCCCATGCATGCGCTGTTCAACTGGTCTCATATTTACACTGGCTGTGTGTGCAGGGCTCTTCAGTACACTGACTTTAAACACCACTCGTCTTACTGAGCTTGGAGAGGCCACGATCCTTCACGACGGCGCGCGTGTGTGTGTATGTGTGTGAATATTAATAATACATTAGTACAAATATACGTTCTTATATAATGACCTTTCTTTTATACATTTGATTTGTTTCAACATACGCCTTTATTAAGCAGCATGAATGAATGAATCATAGAACAATAATTAAAATGAATCTTAATACTGGGTTAAGGTTTAAAAGAACATAGTCTTAAGTTAAAATTAAATTATGCTTAATTTATAGTTAATGAAAAAAATGTAATTGTATAAACGATAACATGTGCCAGGTTCAACGTAGTTGATTTTTTATGGGTAATGAATCAGCCGTAACGGTGGACTTAACACCTGCTGCTCTTATTATATTGCTTGAAAATTAGTTAAATGTGACAAGATTTTGCCATCTGCAAAATTGGAAGTTTTAGAGGGAAACAAAACTTCCTAACCTTCAAAGTCGGTGGAAAATATTTAATTTTTAAGTAATTTTGGAGCATTTCTATTGGTGCATTCTTTGTTAGATGTTGTCATACTGTAAAAATTAACTACCCTATATAAATAAGGACATAAAGTGAAAACATTAAGACAACATTAAGTTTCAATATTTGTATAAAATAAAATAACATATTACACTTAAAGATCAATCACGGTACGGATAAGCTAAAAACAATTAGTTTTGGGCTCCGTTTAAATTTTCCATTAAAATATCTAATCTGTCTATGTTTATATATGTTTTGTTAACAGTTCAGTCGGTAATATAAACAGCCAGAAGGCGCTTCAGTGCTGTATGTTTAAAGCTCTTGGTCTTCTCAGTGCAGGTGAAGCTACGGGAGAGGAACGGGAGCGCTGGTGGAGCCGCGGCTGCCTGAAGTCTCGGGTGACCCGGACCCACATCTGTCCTAATAAACATCCTCATATCCTCGTAAATACAAAACAGACACCGGAAAGCACGAGCTCCGTCCCCTCCACAAAAGCGCAGCCTCTCACCACACCTGGAACACCGAGGCGGTTCTTAAATATTAGTGTTTACTATTTACTGTTTCTTATTATTTCAGATTTTTTATTTTCTCAGATGAAGAGCCCCCTCCCGCTCATCTCCGCCGTCACATCTGCCGTAATGTGTAATTATTGGCCATCACGCTCCTCCAGTTTTGAGCCGGCTTTTAATTAAAAGCGTATTTAAGGTTTGGGTCACGAGCAAAGCGCGCAAAACAGATGGGTTACTGTCAAATAAGAGAAAAAAAACACACGAGAGGGAAGTCTTCGCGCAGGGTGGAAGAAGAAGAAAAAGAAGAAGAGGAAATAATGATGAAGATGTGTTGGAGAAATAAAATGATAACAATGTTAATGCTGATGCTGATGATTAAGCAAAGTATGAAGATGACGATAATGTTAAGTAAATGGAGATAACGATGATGACGGTGGTGATGGTAATGATGATGAACATCATCATCATCATGACGAAGATAGTTAAGTAAAAGAAGAAAACGAAGATTACTGTTAAGTAAAAGGAAAGGATAATGCTGCTTATGATGATTCAGTAAAGATAATGATGATGATGATGGTTAAGTAAAGGAGGTGATGATGAGGATGATGATGAGGATGAGGATGACTAAGTAAAAATGAAGAAGACAAAGATAACCGTTAAGTAAATCTAGGAGATGACGATTGTGACGATGCAGTAAAACATGATGATAATAAAATACAATGAAGATGTAAAAGTAATGATAACGATGTTGAGGATATCGAAGGTGAAGGTGGTGATGGTTAGTAAATGATAAATACTATGAATATGAAAAAAGTAAAAAAAGAAGATGAGAAAGTAAAAGAAAAATATCAATGATTAAAAACAGGAAAAAATGATGAAAATGATAAAGTAAAAGAAGGAGATGTGATTAATAAAAGATGATAAAGAAAATAACTGGGGGAAAGAAGAGGGAGATGACAAGATTTTGGTTCATTTTGATTAACGCAGTGAGGATGACAATAAATGGAAAATGTGATTATTAATATAACAATTACATTAATAAATTAATAAATAACATTATTATTATTATTATTATTATTATTATTATTATTATTATTATTATTATTATTATTGTTGTTATTGTTATTGTTATTGTTATTATTGTTATTATTATTGTTGTTGTTGTTGTTGTTGTTGTTGTTGTTGTTGTTGTTGTTGTTGCAAAGATATACAGAGTCTGCATCAAAACGTTACATTTATACCCACGTACTCACGAACCGCAAATATATATATTATTATATACATATATATGAACGCCTGAACACGTTCATACACAGGTTGGCATGCAGTAAAGCTGAACTGACTTACAGTTCAACGAAAACGATCATTAGAACCTCGCGCGCAAAAACTAATGCAACTTTCCGGCTAATTTGCATTAACGTTTCCTGACGTCGTGCATAATATCGCATCATCAACATCGAGTTAATAATTATTTAAAACGGTCAGTTCTGTTTCTGATGCCCATTTTCTTCCTTCCTTGTAGTCCATCCAGAAATGTAGACCACGCGAGAAGTAATCAGTTCAATTATCTTCAAAATATTTACTTTAGGACAAAATTTGTCAGCTAAATAAAAGCAGAAAGCCTCAGTGCTCCGCGAGACCATTTTCCACACGGTTTCCCTGATTCAGTGCTGCCTACATACCCGGGTCCCCCCTGTTATTCTAATCCAGCAGCACTGCTGCATCTATTTAAATGTATCACCCACATTTGTGTTGAGTTTGTCACTTTAGGTGTTTTTACATTTCGTCTTCGCTTGGCTGGGAGCAATGCAGCTCGATTTAATGACCTCGGCAGTGCAAGCTTTGTTTTTTTCACCCATTTCTTTATTTATAATCTGCTCTGTTCACAGCTTTATTGAAACTGCTAACTGATGTCTAAAACAGCAGCTCTTTTCCCTTGTATTGTGCTTCTATCTATCTATCTATCTATCTATCTATCTATCTATCTATCTATCTATCTATCTATCTATCTATCTATCTATCTATCTATCTATCTATCTATCTATCTATACTCTAAGGAGTATTGTGGCTCAACAGCAGTTCTCTTGATTTTTTTTTCCACCCATTTTTTTTAAGTACAATCTCTACCCTCTCCCTTTCCACAGTTTTACTGAAGCAAATTGCTTACTGATGTCTGAAACAGCAAATCGTCTCCCCTTGATTGTGCTTCTAGTTGAGGTTTAGTTATAAACTATAAAGCAAGCCAGACGAATACAAACATGGTGCACAAGGTTTCTCTCTCTCTCTCACACACACTTAAAATTAGAAATCTAATTGAGCTGAGAAATACAACAGTGCTCCAGGTCTTTACTTGAAGTCCAAAAACACTCATCAATCATGCTACGAAGACTCCAAACACAAGACAAGCGAGATCTCACCACAATTCAAATGTACTGACCCACTCCAATATGACTGCATTCATTATTAATCACAGATTCACATCGCATCAACATTTCCTTTCCCTCTCGCTGCCTCCTTTATATTCCATTTTCCTGCTCGATTATTAGCTTGCAGACTCACAGGCATTGGAAAAGCTGAAGGTGAGCAAGATAAGGGGGGTGGTGGTGATGGTGGAGGGGTGCATTAGACATGTTTGTTTAACTCCAATCTTGCATGCCTTCTTTGTTCAATGTGGCCTATAGTGTAAACCTGATTCTGAGGGAGAGAAATAGCTATAATTTTACTGCATATTGGTCCTTATGGGCTTCCCTGTGGATACCAGAGAGCATGCCGGCTTCCCACCCCTCCCCAGTGTGTGGGGCTGGGTCACGGCACCTGGAACAGCACAGCTAAATTAGCATTGATATGGGTTTAGTTGAAATGCAATCTTTTTAAATCTTGGTGAGCTGCGGGTAGATAATTACACTTTCAACAAAATTGCCAAGGGTCAGCATCCCCGGAGGACCTCGAATGCACTGATTCTCTAACAATGGAGTGTAGCATGGAGCAAAGCAGTGTCTGAAATTATAATGTTAATGGAAAGAGTCACCAGGGAGAGGAGAAAAAGAGAAAAACTAATTCCTTGCTTCTGAATCTTTGACTAATTTGGAACAATGGTCTCACAATGTTGGAGCTTTGGACCAAGAAGGCCCGGATGCCATGTACAGGTGGTCTGGGGCCAGTGGGTACCACCACCTCAGCAGATGGAGTTCAAATGGAAAGCTGTTGACATGGTGCATGTCAGATTCAAAAATGACAAAATGTATAGTAATGAACTTCAACAATTTGAAATGTTTCAGTTCCTTAAATATTACTTTATATATTATTTAAGTATATTAACTTTGATGTTGGTGGAAATTGGTGTAAAACTGGGATCCAATGAAATGATATACACAATTAGTTTCTTTGTTTCTTGTTATCAAGGCAAATGCAAATCTGTCCCAGTCAGGTCAACATTCTCAAATAAGACTAATTAAAATATGCATCTTGTTTTATGCCTTATACTTGGTGCTTTTCTTATGTATTCTACATTAGATATTTTTAAGTCAGAGCTACTGTTCATTGTCTGGATAATAAAAGGGTTCAAATCATGGTGAAAGAACTCATACGCCAAAACCAGCCATAACTCTGCTTCAGCCGACCATTATATCTGCAAGAGAGATAGAGGATATGATTGAATTAGAGGCAATTATGACACCGTGCACATTACTGTGTACTTGACTGCTTGGGAACTTGGGTGGCATCCAAGTGCAGGGACAGAAGCATGCCTCCAGCATGCTCTCATTCTTCCAGGATCCATATTTCATTCAGTCTGTCTGTGACCGCATGTAATGGGCTGAAGTTTGTCAAGAATGTCAGCAAACAGCTGTCTCCTATGTGTGCTGTTTTACAGGGGCCACTTCTGATTATGCTAGGACCAGCAATTACAAGGCATCTAAAACCGTGAAGACACTTTGACACTAAACATGCTGAGAACATGATCTTTGGTCTTCATCGTAGATCTTAAAATATGCAATATATAAGATGTTTTCCTCATCTTTTCATCTTAGTTTATAACTGTATTTGCGTTTATCTGCTGCACTCTTTTCCCAGAAATGTATTTTTATAAAATAGAATTCCAAGACATATAGAATTTTAAAACATCTCCATATATGGTGATAAAAAATATGTGATTGAAAGAATAATCCAAACAGGAGATATGCACATCTGACCAAACTGATGGAAAGTGAGAAAGGCTCACAGACTGTAGAAGCTCAAAAACAGGGCCATTTATGGAAAGGAATGCTAGACTGAATAGTTTTCCATCATTACTTTGTCATTAACCAGTCAAGACTTTATGAAAGGCAACATTGCCGTCTTCTGCTGTTTTCTTTCTTTCTAAGTCATATGATTAGTTTTACTGTACAAGACTGTACAAGAGTTGTCTGAGTTTAACTTTAAATGTTTAATGTTTTCTTAAGTTTCCATTATAGTGATTCTAATAAATATGAATATTTTGTGTTTAGAAACATGTATAATGTATTTTTTAAAAATTGTATACATGGCATAAATATGTCAGTTTCCCTTATATGACATAATATGACGTGAAAATATACTTTGTAGAAATTTCAGCCAGTAAAATATGCAATAAAGCAGGATAACTTTATTTAAATTACATGATAATGAATAATAAAAAAGAATGACAATTGCATATAATCATCTTAAAAAAACAACAACATTTAAATACAAATAGTGCAGATGAAACAATTTGGTTCTAAAACAGCAATATAAATACTACAATAATAGTTTTAATTATAGCACTCAATATTAATATCCTTCTTATTCTGTAATAACTGTATGCTGTGATAAACTTAAACATGTGAATTGTCCTGTGGCAAAATTGATGTATAGTTTCCAGCGCGCGAGGCTCCGTCCTTCAAAACAAACACGACAAACTGCATCAGCACCGCGAAGCAACGCAAACCTACTGCTTTATACTTTTTATAGCTGTTACCGTAATCACGTTCACTAATGGCAGTCTGCGTGGTCGGTTTGAGGGGCCGAAACACGGCTGTCCAGCGCTGTTCTTCGTCGCGCATGGAGAAGAGGAGGCTCCTGCGGTCAGCAACGGAGCTGTCACTCGACAACATGTCTCATGTCCTCGTTAGCTAGTTTTTTTTGCCCCCTCCCCTCTCCTCCTCGTTTGCCCTGTACACACGGCTTGCCTCTCTCGTGGCGAGAAAAAGCCCAAATATGCTCGCGTTATCCATCCGATTGGTTTCGTTATTGTTGCCAGCACGACGCATCAAAATCAATCCCGTCCAAGTCGTGTTGGCAGCTGTCAATCTCTGGCTTTCTTTCGCTCCTTCGCGTCTCTGCTTAATCTTATCACAGGGGTCAGGGAATAAGAGCAAAGCCCCTCTGACCGTCCACTTCTTGCTTCTTTTTCTTTTTTAATCCAAATGGAGAATTGTGGGCCAAACTAATATACATACAGCTTTATTTCACCCCCAGTGCTTCTGAAAGTGGCCCAGACTTTTATTAAAGGCAGCGTTTTGCTGTAATCCCCCAATATTTCGAGGGTGCCGCGCTGGACAGGCTTAATGAGCACAAAAGTGAGTTTCTGACACACAGGACGAGACTGTCGACTTTCAGCAAATTGCATCCAGTCAGCCTGAGGGAGTTCAGCTGCTTCAGTCTCTGGGCCACAGGAGAGACAGAAAAACACACAGGACTCAAACACACAGGGTTTCCCTTCGAATAGTTTAGATGACCAGAAAGAAAAAGAAAGAGAGAGATGGACGTGGACCATTTTAATTTACGTTAAATTTAAGACTAAATGAGAGAAGCAAAACGACGCTGATATTAACTGTGTACAAAAACAAAACAATGTAATTCAAGTAACGTTAGGAAGTAAAGAAATTACAATTTAAATTCTATTTTTTAGGTGATATTACCCCAATCCAGTGTGGTCTGAAAAGCGCAAGGAAAATTTGCAAACGAAAACATAAATGAAAAATCCACACATACACACACACACACACGCACACGCACTATATATATTTATTTATTGTTTAATGTCGATGTATTTATTTATTTATTTATTTATTTAATTAACGAACTATACTTTTATATTAAATTAAAATTTAAATATATCTATAATAATAAAATTATTATTATTATTATTATTATTATTATTATTATTATTATTATTATTATTATTATTATTATTATTACTATTATTATGTTTCAATTTAAATATTTAAAACTTAGTAGTAAATCTAATTTGGTTATCTGTGTCATGGGTGCTGCTCCCTTACAATTTCTCTCTCTCTCTCTCTCTCTCTCTCTCTCTCTCTCTCTCTCTCTCTCTCTCTCTCTCTCTCTCTCTCACACACACACACACACACACACACACACACTTGGAAACAGAGGGCCGGCGTAGGGGGAAAGCTGGCTGGCCAGATTTAAGTTTACGCCTGATCAGGCACTGAAGAGTGAGTGGTGTGTGTGTGAGGGGGTGGGAGGGAGGGCAGCACCTGGCCGAGCTTCAGCATCCCCATCCCGGCTTACTGACTGACAGCCTGATCAGCGGGCCGAGGCCGGCCAGACATCTCCACAAGCCCTGCTGCTCTTCTCAGACTCCAAATCAGACAAATTCACCCCAGCCCCCTCCACTAACAACATCTTCAACAGGGTTCAAAACTTGCTCGCACAAATCCCCAAACTTTATTTTACACAATGAGAAAAAGTGTAACTGGTCTGTCCGTCACTGAGGCATCCTGACTTCTACCTGCTCTTTTGTGATTGGTGTAAAATTCTCAACTCCATTATGACCAAATGAAATATCCTGCAAGTGTCTATAATTGAGCTAAACTTAATCAACAGCTTTAAAATTGTATGAGGTTTCATGTAAATAAATACAGAGCGTTTATATTTGGATACGCTTAGCTAAAAAATCTTGCCACTCGTATCACTAAGTTAGTGGTTATAGTATAGAATTGTATAAAACATCAGGTTGTAGATAGAGGCACAAGACTGCCAAGATCATTTATATTACTAAAAAAAAAAATTTTTTTGCAAATATTTTAAACACCAAAACGTAGGTTAAGTTCATTACTTCATAACAATTATAAAGTAGGATAATAAAAACAACAATTAATTATTAATTATTATTATTAATAATAATAATAATAATAATAATAATAATAATAATAATAATAATAATAATAATAATAATAATAATTATTATTATTATTATTATTATTATTATTATTATTATTATTGTTGTTGTTGTTGTATTATTATTATTATTATTATTATTACTTAACTACAATTATATAAACAGCGTAATGACTAAACTTTACTAAACATTTTTTTAACTTATTTTTTTACTTAAATAAATATAAATTTAAGTAAACCTTAATTTAGTTATATTATATAAAAGTTTAAATGACTTAAAATAAAAAAATAAACTTAAATATATTTTAAATAAAAAATGTAAAATTGAAATTCAGAATTAAGTGTTGACACACCACAAGCTATACAAAAATAAGGTTCTAAAGTGTCTACATTGTATTACGACTGCACATTTAATGCATATATATTTTTTAAACTATCAGATATTAACAAATATGATATATGGACATCTTTTAAAACAGACAAGCCATTTAAATATATATATATATATATATATATATATATATATATATATATATATATATATATACGCTACAGTATTTTTTTATTATAGTCATTATTTTTTTGACAAAAAGTTGGAATTGGAAAACACTAATTGCTAATAAGACTTTCCAAAGGGTCATGTGCGCGAGCGCACTCACACACACACACAGTCCATTGGCGCTCGTCTTTCTTCCTCCTGCTTCCCGGTTTAGGGGTGTGTGTATATGTGTGTGTGTGTGTGATAGATGTGTGTGACGTGGCCCGTCACTCCAGCCAATCACTGCCAGAGTTGAGGATAATATTAAGGGAAAGTTGGACGCGAAGACTGAGGCCGTGTCTCTCTCTCTCACTCCCTCTCTCTCACTCTATCACTCACCCATTTACTCTATCTCTCTTTTCCTTTTCTTTTTTTTATTTTACTTCCATCGTCGTTTCGCGTGGCAAGGTTTTCCCTCCACGCGCAGGAAAGGAGCGCGAGGAGAATCAACCTTATAGCTTGTAGACGTACTTGTTTTTTTTAGCATCTCCGATAAAGCAACGAGGCTTTAAAAGCACGAGAAGTTTCTATCGCTGCTCGCTGAACTGGATTTTACCACCCACACAAGGGAAGGAATAGTTTTGTGAGCTTTCTTCAGAGGTGTTTTCCACGCATCCTTTAGGCGGCCACCCGAGCGAGCAATCTTTGGGATCCACGAACCTACATATGGTCTGGCTGAGGGACGAGCTTGGACAGAGCCTAAGGTGAGTTGGTGGTTTATACCTCCATCAGATACCCGGATTACCTTATTTTACGCATATCTACTGCGGTAAGCAGGTGTATCTTGAAGGACAACGATGGTTGTTGATGCCAGTTTTGCTCTAGAATCAACCTTCTACACGTGCGCGACAAATACTTGCTGTTACTGAGTCATTTCACGCCTAAAACGAAACTTGGCTGTTGAGTGAAGCTCTTTCAAAACATATATATATATATATATATATATATATATATATATATATATATATATATATATATATATATATATATATATACATATAAATATATGAATATAAATATAAATATATATATTTTTTTCTTACAAAAAAGATGAAGGCTTAAAAATATACAGTCATACGAAGATTTTTAACAAACCATTTAAATCATCCAAGCTACTTTGTTTACAAGCTCATTTGAAAGGAAAACTCATGCCTATGCTTGGTCATAACAAGGCTATAAACGTCTGTCATTAACGCAATTTCTAAAATAAAATTCCCAAATCTGCTACAAAAGTCGCTCAAAACAATACACCAATAATTCTCATTTTCCTTTTAATTTTACTATTTTACTGAAGGCGTATATTTTAGCGATTAAAGCAGACTACTTTAACCAACAATAACACATAATACTCAGATGTGCACTTTATAAAGCTGTAATTGTTTTAACTGTAAATTTTAGGAGCAAGAACAGTAGATCAGTTGCAAATTGATACTCGTAAACTTTGGCCCTAAATGCAGATTTCACGGTTCATAAACGCTGTCACAACTGCAGCACGTCAGGTTATTGGGATTATTCAAAGTGTACAACTTCTAGTAGGATTTAATACACAGGTTAATAGACACATATCAAACAACATGCAGCTTAAATTATTTGTGATGTACACTTCATAATAGTAAAAAACAACAACAAGCTAAATAACTGAATGACATCAGTGTAATCAATCAATGTAATGTTTTGTAACTAAATTTAAATATACATCAAAATAATTAAATATATTACCTATATATATATACATAATTTAGCTATAATCTAATTTATAAAACCAATACAAACTACATTACTCTCACACACCTCCCCACATTATTTTACAGCTTAAACAATTTAGACCAGTCCCAGATGATAATCTTCGCAATGCAAAGGTGAGGATGATTAAAACCCATTAGTCCAGCATCACCACATCTCTCACTCCTCTTTTTTACAGCCTAATGAAATGGAATAATGTGTGACTTTGCTCCTTTTTGGATAAATGGACAGCGATCATGGCGCCTGGAGTTACAGGCAAGGTGCCATTGCCCACCAGGAGCAAGAACAGAGAGAGGGAGGGAGAAAAAGATAGAAACAGAGAGAGATGTTTGGCAGGCCCCCTCCCCCAAAAAACAGTCACTCCATGTGTAACAGCGAGCACTCGCCAACTCTACAATTACAGCAAACTGAGACGATAAAGCTCCTTTCACACATTGACCCCCTTTCCCCTTCACCATATAAATTACTGGCGTTTAGTTATATTTCGTACTCTCTCTGTCCCTTTCTCTCTCTCTCTCTCTCTTTCTCTTTCTCCAAGCATGACGTCAGATGTATTCACTCCAGTCCCCTCCCCTTATCATTTTTCCCCTTCTGAAAAACTTTAGAGAGGGGGGCGCCCTGAGAGCGTTTTGCCTGAGGGAAAATAGCGACAAGATTAGGGTATTTTTCTTTTTTTTATTCCAGTGCCAAGCTGCTAATCCCAGTTGGGCTAATTGATAGAGGCGCTTTCTCCAGACCATCCGAGGAAGCCTCCAAACAACTAAGCAAATATTTGATTTTGACGCTTCTTAAACCAAAAACAAGAGTTTAATATTTGAAAGAGAGGATGAGTTAAGAAAGTTAAGTGATTTAATGGTAGGAGAAAAAACATCAGTTCAAACCTAGAGATGCACTGGGTAAACAACAGGTTACTACAATAAATACAACCAGCAAAAACGTGAATAAATACTTACTCCATTAAAAGTAAATGGTTCTTTCAAACACCTGGTTTTATTGTAATAGAATTCCAAGAATCTTTGTGAAGATGCGTCTTTACACTCACACATGAATGTTTAAAAAGTTCTTTAGAACTTTAAACTATGCTTTACACTTACATGAAATTTTAAAGGGTTCCTGAAAGGGTTTTTACAAACATACTTCACTATGGAGTAAAATTGGTTCTACTCTAAGAACATTAATTTAAAAACATTGCCTTAGAAAAGTTTGATTGCTTTTCCATACTACTGTGGATAGCATTCGTTGGCTTTATTAAAAAGCAAATAAATAAAGATAGCAGACAAATGCACAAACAGTAAACTAATTAAGTAAACAAATAAAAGCGTTAGATGACCTTTAGGCAAAATGCACGATGATGCAAACTCTACACAGTGCTTAGGGCAAGTGTACTAGGATATATAAGCGCGTGCATAAGCAGGGTTGCAGGGCTGGCCTGACAGTAGGGCAGCTCATTATCGGCCTCCCCATTCACACGGGCTTTGAGCGCGAGGAGCTGCTCGGCAGAGTCGTTTGTCTCCTCCTTTGTGTCTTATATTGGGGAATGCAATGGTTGTCAGAGCTCTTATTCACTTTTCGCCATAGTTTATTGATGAGCTCTGACTTTTCTTTTTTTTCCAGCACTTTTCACACGTCAGAGCCCGAGTCAAGTGTACGCACACACACACAAACACACACACAACTTCATTTGTGCTCCAAAAACATTTTACCCCCCCAACTCTTTCTCCCCTCTCTGTCTCTCTCTATAGACTGCCCCACCATGAAACTCTCTCTCTCTCTCTCTCTCTCTCTCTCTTTTCTCTCTCTCTCACTCCCTCCCTCCCGACTCCATTTCACAAACCCCGACCCGGAATCTATTCCTTTCCAACAAATGAGTGGGACAGGCCTGAGCTGGGAGAGGGGCTCGGGGTGCATGCATCCCCAAACAGAGGCGCCGAGGGGTTGCTTTGGGGTTTACCGAGCTGTGCACTAATGCCCAAGCAATCAGCACATGTAGTTTGGAGTGTCTGGCCATGCTGGTAAAGGCCTAATGATATTTTTATTTACGCTCGCGCTCTTGCCCCCCTCCTCGCCACCCCTTGCAACTCCTTCAACAGCTCCAACTTTCTTTCTTTTTTTGCCTTAAAAATAATGCTGGATAAATAGGATCCGCCTAAATGTAGACTGATGATGAAAAAAATTTATTAAAAAACAAACTGTTAGCATTATATTGAAAAAAATGCGAACTAAGTTAGCATCAGTACACGTGCTTATCAAGCACACTGCAAATTATTTAGTGGAACCCAAAAAAGAAAATAAATATGTATTAAATACATGTGTCAAAAGGCACGTTTAACTTTCAACATAAATCAAAGTACAAAATATTGTATTTAAAGGAATTAAATCATTTAGATTGGTCCTTGGGTTTATTTCAATTAAAACTAAAATTAATACATTTCGTTTGCGCGTGATAGCGACCATAAAAACATTAAATATAAAAAACACGTTCAACGTTTACCTCTGTAAAAAAAGAAAAGAAAAAAAAAACTAAATGAACAATCACCAGCAACAAATATTTTAAGCTAGAGATTCTTTGCGGCGTTTTGAGTACTTTTAATTTTATTCACACACTATTTTACATTTCACCTTACCCACGGCGGAGCCCCTACCTTTTAACGGCACGCAGAAAATGAAAAAAAAAAAAACGAGCAATGTAGGAACAGTGTAGAGGAGAGAGCGTGAGAGAGAGGGTGTGCGAGAGAGAGTGTGCAATAGAGGGAACGAGAGAGAGAGGGTAGCATTTCAGCAATTGCATGTGTGCATTAGTGTGATTTAGTGGAGTTGGAGGCAGGGTTCTTGTTGGACCCCTGGTTCCCCCGAACTGTGCTGGTGCAGGAGGTTTTTGGGGGGTGGGAGGGGTGGGGTGGGGGTGCAGGAGGAAGTAGTGTTTGGCTGGGAGATGATGAGATGATGACAGAGGTCAGAAGAGGAGTGGAAGGGAGGCACAGAGCAGGAGAACACGCATTAATGCACGAGGAGCACCATCGCCAGCCAGCATAGGTGCTCCATCTTCTCTCTTCTATCGCTCTAAATCTTTCTCTCTTTTTCTCTCTCTCTCTTTTTCATTCACCCCATTTTTATTGCCAATCTCTTTCCCTTCCTTCCCGCAGGGATTTCTTTTTCCTCCTCGACGGCATTTGGAAACTATAAAGGACCACACGAACTATTCCAAGGGAGCTTTTTTCTGTTTATTTGGGAAAGAAGACGCACTAACGAGGAGTTCGACAACGCACCCACACAAAATGCCGCAAAAAGGTGAGTTTAAGACATGTTTCTTCTCTTTTTGTGCACTTGTTGTTTAGGGAAGCGTCAGGGCTGCTTTTACGGGTGCGCAACACTGCTTTAACTGTCTGTCTACACTCCCTAAAACTAAACACACTTCTTAAAACTGATCAAACTGACTCTAAACAGGAGGACGTGGTGTTTTAGTGTCAGAAACATAAAGCTAGAATAAAGAGAGCAGAAACCTGTCCGAGTAGACTTGATCTCGCGACTTCACGCTACTTGCTTTTTTACTAGCGTTAAGTTTTTTTCTGGAGACCCCAGTTTATTACCCCCTCTTTATTATCCAATGTGGCTTTTTGTGTTTAGTACAATCGTTATTTATGACAGAAGAGAGGAAACAGTCAGTAAGGCCAAGAGAGCGCATAGGTGGATGTGGTGGTAGCGACCCAGCCACACACTCAAATGCATACCGTGAAAAGGCACCGTGAACTTGACGTGATCTTACTTTTAATTTTAAGCACAAATAGGACAGGGCGTTGTAAGGCATAATTTAAATAAAAACTTATATCGTGTCATATATTTCTTTTAGACCTGCAGACCCAAAAGAAATCCCCGATTTACGGTCGCAAGGAAATATATTTTTTTATTTATTCACTTTTATTATTACTATTAGTTTTTAAAAAATACAATTCCGATGTTTTAATAATTTCTAATTAGAAAAAAACTGAAACACGTTTCTTTTTAATATTTTCTGTAGTAATATTGATCGCAATACTCATAAATAAACGTTTTCATTTTACGTTTTAGTTTATCTAATTATGAAGCATGTTCTAAAAAAATAGTAATTGTTTTAAACAACTGCAAATGAAAAAAAGCTTTTACCTCACCGCCAGGACCCAATGCTCCAGGCTTATAGTTGCACTGGGACGTTGTTATTTCTAAAAATCGCTATTTCTGTGCGTGTGAACGCGCTACTCGTAAACCCCCTAAAGCCTTGAGTAAGCGCGTTTAATTAAGGGGCTTGACGTTGCACATTAGAGTGCGTAAAATGCAGATTAGGCATCGCCATTAAAACACATCATTAGCTACAGATCGGCGTGCAAGACCAGCATCACCCAGAGCACACAAGGCCGAAAAAAAAGAAAATCAAGTAAAATTTGACCTCTTTAAAAAAATCTATAATAATAATAATAATAATAATAATAATAATAATAATAATAATAATAATAATAATAATAATAATAATAAATAAAAACCAGTATGCGCACTTTTTAAAAATATAATTTTAATTTATTTAATGTATATTTCTAATTATAAAGAAACAATCCAAAGTGAGTATAAATATAATTGCCTATTTTTTTTATTTTTTATTTTTTTACCACAAATCCACTAGAAAAATGCGCGGGAACGCGCATTATGAAACACGTGGACGCGCACAGGCAGGGCCTGTGATGTATACATTTAGCCTATTTGTGAACACGTACTGTAAATACACACACAGCCGCACAGCCGATCTATTTTAAAAAGGCGGTTACAAAAAAGAAGGGAGGGGGCAGAAAAAGAAAGAGATAGAGAAAGAAAGAGAGAAAATCAAAGCTGTGACTATTTCTTCAATGCCCTCCTTTTCCTGAAATGAAGTGAATGGGCTCTTTAATGCAATTGTCTTTTACCAATTGAGCGCCCCACTGTGCTGTTGTAGCCAGCCCCTAACGACACATACCAGCAACACAATTACATCCGAGTACTTAGAACCAGAAATTACTTTTCAATTTCGTGAAAAAAATTCAAAACAGTTTGGGAGGGAATGGGCAGCGGGTCATGGCCAGATCTGGCTGGGTTGTTAGGAATAAGAGGGTGAGCTGAGATGGGATGGGTGTGTGTATGTGTGTGGTTAGGGTGAGTGGGTTGGTGTGTGTGTTGGGTGGGGGGGTCTTTTCCCTTCAGCTCTCTTTGTATCTCCTTAGAGTTGTTGGTACGTTTAGTTGGAAGCTGTGTAGCTAGTTAGGGAGCCCCGGGTTTTACTCTCTGGGTTTTGGTGTCGAGGCAGAATAGAAGGCATTGTTCCAATCCAGCGGCCTTTGTTTGGTGGCCTTCACCCCCTCCTGCCTTCACTTTTACGGAGCAGCCAGGCGAGGTAGACAGCGTGTGGCACCACAAGAGTGGATCTGAAGTGCAGAAAAAGAGTAGCCTAGCCCCCCTCTTTCTCTCCTCCAACTTCAACCCCAACCCCAACCTCAGTCCCATTCCCAAAGCCAACCATAAGCCCAGTCCCAGTCTATCTTGTCACCCTAAAAACAATCACAAATATTTAATAATTAAGGTGCTACAAAGAGTTCTTGGAGCAATTCCATAGAAGAACATTATTAGCTTTCGTTAAGAAATATTTTTAAAAAAGTTAAAAGTGTGCAAAGAAACTTTACACCCACTTCTACAAATCATAAACATTTAAATGCGTCTTTATATATTTTTGATTAGATTTAAAAGTGTTTTTTTTTCTACTGAATTGCGAAAAGAACCCATTGTAGGAACCTTATTTTAAAGAGTGCAGATGTTCTTTTCTATTGAAGGCTTGGATAAGTGAGCAGATAGCCACAATTAATGTTAAGCAAGTTCACCAATCAGCATAATCAACACAATCCTAAATCCACCCTAAATCCTATGCACGTACCCCACTTTGCCAGCAGATTGTAGGTGCAATGCAATGACAACCTAATTCTGGGTAGAAAAGGTGTACTAATAAAATGTTTTGCTTTGTCCTAGGGAATTATTAACTAGTGTGACGCAGATGAGTCTATAAATTGTTTTAAGCGGACAGTCAACAGTTTCCAGGCAAGTTTAACCCGCTGGATGTATAAAACTAGTAGTTCTGTGCTCTCCACTTGTTTGTTTTGCTGTTGCAGTAACTCATTCAGAGCACATGCACAAACCCTGCACTGACATTTGTCCGTAACGTTTCTGCACACATAGCAAGACCTAAACAGTAAACACTCAAATGTAATATATTATACTGCTTAACAGATGAAATGACTTGAAAACTGACTATGCTTGTTGTTTCTTTATGACTAATAGAATACTATAACCGGACCACGTGGGAGTCTGGTGTAGCTTCCATGATGCAAAACAGTAAGTGGAGTTTTTCCTTTCTCACTCTCATTATATTTTCCCTCCCAGTGTGTTTTGACGTGAATGTGGTTGTGTATGTGTGTGTGTGCGTGTGACAGGCGTCTAGTCAGACAGCAGACATTTGTTTTTGGTGTGTTAGCCGAGCCAGCTTCACTGAGGCCCGTCAGAGGTGCCGGGGTGTGGCAGGTGTCAAACTTTTGTTGACAGTCATTCATAAAGCTCATTCAGGAGAGTGCAGAAAACACCACAGCACACGTTAATCCATGTTTAACTCTGACTTATTAATACTGTTTTTATTATGGGATAAATTATTGCTAAAACAAATAGCTATAAATATAATACATTTTATAATATGATATAATGCAAAATTTAAGAAACCCAGTCAAGTGCCACAATTGCATATTTATATGTATTATATTGTATATCAAATATTATTTACTGACTATTGATGTATAAATATTTGTTTGCACAAAGACCTTTCTGCTTTGTCTAATTGTACTTTGTTTTACTAATTGGCAAATTTAGAAAAATGAACAGTAATAATGCTTTAACATATGAGACTCTGTAGAAGATGCACTTACATTACATTAACTATATTTAATTTATCCATGTGTTGTAGCTGTTAATATTGCAAATACTTAGCAAGTATTTAATAATTACACATATGTAATTATATATTGCATTTGTAATATTGTATTACAAAGGATTAACCAGAAAATGTGATAAAACTCAATAATGTAGTTAGTAAGGTATTACATTACGAAAGATAATACATGGCTGGGGCTATTACAAAAACAATTGTATTACATGTATGTGATTTTTTTATTATTATGAAAAGATTACAATATTAAAACCTGCAGGGGTGTCTGAACATTAACCCAAGGCTTGTGTACATGTGTGTGAGTGTGTAAAAAATTTGATTGTATGTTAATTTGCTATTAAATAATTGCCATGTACATATTAATTCTGCACTGTTACAGTAATTCTGTAAGCAGGCACTAGCTCGGTGCACCTAATGTATCAGCTAGACAGAAATGGGCATCTGATAAATCTGATATCCCGCACTGAAGGGCTGTAAACTGAGAATAAACACTTATGCTGCCTGACATGCCTTCATATCTGTGTGAGAGTGGGGAGGAAAAAAAAAAAGACAGAACATATGTCACGAACTGATTGTTTAATTAATGGGCTGCATATGGAGAGATCAGACATTGTGAAGATATGATTATCAGTATCATCTCCTTGGCAGGATAACAATAAACCAGACATATTTTTTCTCTTAATGCTGGACAAGAGGTGTATGACATCTGTAACGAAGGTGTGTTGAATGTTATCCTATCATTTTTACCTTTTATTTTTTTTTTTTTACTTTTTCTCTTTTTTTTGCCAACGTGCTGGATTCGTGACATCTTCATACACTAACATGAATAGCCTTGTTTATTATTATTATTTTTTGTTTTTGTTTACCTTCACTGTAAATCAACATCCTTATGACAGAATCATTTCATTATCTTGGTTATGTAAAATGAAAGTGCTTAAGGACAGATAACAAGGCCTAGTTTCTTATTTTAAAAATACAGTATATATGCACAAAGCCTAGATTATAGAGATATGTTAACTGGAAAGAAAAAGAAAGAAAGAAAGAAAGAAAGAAAGAAAAATATATATAATTCGAGGTGTTATATGTCAGCTGTCAGGCCTAAATGTACAAACCATGACGTCATTACAATTACACATTATATTCGTAAATACATTTATTTATTAATAACATCATTATGTATGGATTCGTCCGACTTGAAATCATGAAATCGTGTCCCGCTCGTGATCCCGTACATATTTATCTAGCGTATGGATAGCTTTTCACAAGGCTGCGCGCTTTAAAGGTCACGGCTGGCTCTCCAAGCTTTTATGGTAATAATGTTCCTGAGTGTATATTTCCAAATTGACACCATATGTCTCTCTGCTCATTGATTACACGTAGAATACAAGGCGCGTAATTATTGCCATTGGGGACTCATAATGATTAAGACTTCACCTTTGGAGAGAAAGTTGGATTTTATGTCCTAATCTGTGCACTGGCACGGTCAAATGGCTTCATTTTTTTCAGACGGGGGTAGGGGGGCGGTGGGCACAAGGGACGTATGGTCCCAAAGCCAATAAATCTTCAATATGCTTATCCTCGCTGACCTCTCTCGGAGCAAAATAGAAGGACAATTGATTTACTCTAATCCTGAATTAAGCCCCCAAAACGATATGGTGATGGACTTTTTTTCTTCAGCGCGTTGTACTTTTATATTCATTTTAATAACGCATGCTTAACGCGTACTAATTAATTACTTTAGCACTACACACAATAAAATAAAAACCTTTAGATTAACCCAAGTACATAAAAACAACAGCAGTCTCTGCACTTTTTTGCCACGCTTTATATCTGTGAATATGCACGTGCATGCAATACTGCTCAGGCTAATTTAAATTTCACCTTGTTTCGTTGTTTATTTATCACTGCGTGGCGCGCGCAACCGCTTCCCCCAGTGCGTAAATATAGGCTTAAAAAGTGTCACTTTTAATACACTATGAAGCTAAGCCAAGCCAAGCGCATCCTCATGAACGTGCCCATGCCCATGCCCGTGCCCGTGCCCGTGCCCGCTGCACCACAGCCCCTTCAACCCCTCGGGCTACCTTAAAAACTACAGCCCCCCCATCTACTCCCCTCCACCACCCCCTCGAAGGCTAAATGAGAGTCGAGCCCAGCAGAGTCTGAGCTCTATCCAAATGCGGACAGAAAGGCTCGTTTTTATCATGCTACCATTTGTCGTGGCGATGCGGGGTTCACGAGCAGAGCCATGACAGGAAGTGACATGGCCTGCCACGAGCGCTCGGGCTCATCTTTTCAATTAGCCTTCCGTGCATGATCCGGGGCGACTTCCGCCCATTTCCAGAAATTAAGCTCAAACTTGACGTGCAGCTAGCTTTATTTTAAAGACAAATGTCAGGCAGGCTCATCATAGTTTTTTTCTTCTCCTTCCTCCCCTTCTTCTATATTTGGAGCTTATTTATTGCTAAGGAGCTCCTGCTCTTGGACTCCATTTAACGGTAGGGCTTCGCTGAGAAGGGGTCTTAGAAAAGGAAAGGCACTGCAGCGACCGACTCGAGCCTACTTTCTCTGGGTGTTCTGGTTTTTAAAAGGGAGATTAAGTTCAGGTTTGGTGCTTTTGCTCTTCATCTTTTCATATTTTCATTGGGGGAGGACATATTTTTCTTTCTTTTTTTTGCTTATGTGTTTTGAGAGTATGGTCGGTGTTGTTGTTGGAAAGATTGCAAGTTGGACTGGCTGGTTCCTAGCAGTGTGAGAGGGTGTATGAGGTGTGTGAGTTGTGTTTGATGCGATTTAAACTTACAGGGGAAGGCTGTGGGCAGCGTTTAAGAAGCATTTACTATATCACGCAAATGCCAACAAATAGCATTAACTCCGGGCTCTGATCCGGGATAAGGCGCGCAGCAATGATGCGCTGCACTAAATCAGGGTTCAGACTGGAGATGGTGGCTTTTTGTAGTTTGGAGGTGTTAGGATTGGAGTTGTTTATTGTGTATGGACAGTGACAGCTATCGCAAACATGTCATTGCTGTCACGAAAAGTATGTTTTATCTCTAAAAACGCAATTGTACAAAAACGGGAACATTTGTTTTAATTTTCAGTGGAAGCCAGTGGGAATTTTCAATGCATTTTGAGCATTTTTGGAGGTCGATCAATTATGAATGTTAGGTAAAAAATAAAGAACAATTTCCAGTTTTAGTTCAGATTAAAATAGCCAATAGTGACACAAGGTTTTTACGTGACAGTTTAACAATCTCCTGACTTGTGGAGGCATCTCATTTGGAGCCCGTTTACAGGAATGTTGTTATCCAGGCTGCGGTGCATGCATGCCACTTCTTTGCGTTGCACACTGAACTTTGCATTGAGAGCTTATCTAAATCTTTATATCAAGCGTAACTTACAGCTTTGAGTGCTGTTGCTTTTATTTGGAGGGCTTTTTATGAGTTGTGCGCGGGCTGAGCGGCTGTGCAGTAAATCGGACACTTTTCTCTTGTCCCGGTCCAGGTCACAGTGGGGTGAACCAGCTCGGTGGTGTGTTTGTGAACGGCAGACCGCTGCCGGACTCCACCAGACAGAAGATAGTGGAGCTCGCGCATAGCGGAGCGCGACCTTGCGACATATCCCGAATCCTACAGGTCAGTGCGTTAAGCATTGGATTTATATTAAAATAACTATTGTTCTTTTTGCTTTATAATACTGACACTGTATGTTGCATATTGTTATTGTTGTTACATCTTTTGGCCGCGTGCATGCTCAGTCTAACGCGTCCAAGCTCAAGCTAACAAAAACAAGCAAATTAAATATGTTCTTACATTTTAATGCATTTGTTGTGTTTTTACACAAATTTCTAAAACCATGCATAAAAATATAGCACATAATATAGAAATATATTAGTTTTTCGTTTTTGATTTGTTTCGGTTCTGCATAAATTTGCTTTAAAGAAAGAAACATGAGCGACTGCTTCCTTACAAGTCTGTTTTGATTTTTGAATTTTTGATTTGTGTTAACATAAACCTATTTTGTTATTTATGACAATAAGCAGTGGAATCTTATGAATCATTGTGAAAACCTATTAACAGAGCTTTATTGGAAATCAAACGTCTGTTAAACAAATTACAATTGGCCAACCATGCAACCATAACTTCTTTTCCCTTTACAAACCAAACCTGCCCAAACAGCTCCGATAGGGGAAAAAACATGCATTCAAAGAAACAGAGCGAAGCGTGCAGAGTTTCTCGTACCACTGAAGGTATATATTTCTTGTGTTATAGACCCAAGCTGATGCAAAAGTCCAAGTGCTGGACAATGAAAACGTAAGCTTATCATTGTTTGGACGCTTTAAACATAACATTCCACGCGCGTTTGAAATTAATGTCATGCGATGTTTTCTCTGTGTGTTTTTTTGTTTTTCTCCGGCTTGCTGTCTAGGTGTCCAACGGCTGCGTGAGTAAGATCTTGGGCAGGTATTATGAGACCGGCTCTATCCGACCGCGAGCCATCGGAGGCAGCAAACCACGCGTAGCCACTCCGGAGGTGGTCGGCAAAATCGCCCAGTTTAAGAGGGAGTGCCCGTCCATCTTCGCGTGGGAGATCCGAGACAGACTGCTGTCAGAGGGCATCTGCACCAACGATAACATCCCGAGTGTAAGTGCAAAAAGAGAGGGCGCAGAGCGCAGCGCGCGAATATTCCTGGGTGGGCATAAGTGCATGAGTGCGAGCATCCTCTGCATCCTCTACTTTAATGCGACCTTGAATAGTTTAAAATCGACCCGTTTCCAACCACACCAGGACTGTGGGCGCGCTCGCTTATTCACTGGTCGATTGATTTGTTTATTGGGTTATTTTTGCACAGAGCAATGCAATGCAGTGCCACTCTGGCAGCGCGCGCATGTTCAGGCCGATCCTAAAGCCAGCGAAAAGCCTTATGTATACTGATACTAAAATGTGCTCGAGCAACGCCATATCATCCCGTGTCTTCTCTCTCGTCTTTCAGGTGTCATCCATAAACAGAGTGCTGCGAAACCTGGCGAGCGAAAAGCAACAGATGGGCGCAGATGGCATGTATGAGAAGCTGAGGATGCTGAACGGACAGACGGGGACATGGGGCACCCGGCCGGGCTGGTACCCCGGAACCTCCGTGCCAGGACAGCCCAATCAAGGTAGGACGGGCTGAGCTTCTCTGAAAGAAATAAGTGGTGTTTTTAAAGCTTTAACTAAGTGAAGATACAGTATACAGTTTGAGAATGCATTATTATTATTATTATTATTATTATTATTATTATTATTATTATTATTATTATTATTATTATTATTGTTATTATTATTACATCAATTTAATTAACAGGACCAACATTTTGGGTATTTAACATAGGACCACACACTATGTTATATTTGTTATAAGCTGCCAGTTACATATAATATCAGAGATGCTACCAGTTTATAGTTAAATAATAATATATACTGTTCTACAAATATACTAAATGATATACTCTTAAATTAGACATGTCCTTGTTTTTTTTATGAACAAATTAGAAAACATGCAAAATATGTACCATTATTAGTTGTAGTAGTACTTGTAATCATTGTATTTATAAAGTAATTATTCCTTTGACTAGAATGATTATTTCGATGCAGCAATAATAATACATGTGTTTTTTAAATTGCTTTTACTATTGGCTGAATTAAAAAAGAAATATTTGTATATTTTAAATTATTATAAATGTATAATATGTCATGTTGTAGAATGTAATAATCAAGTTAGTTACACCACATCAGATCAAATCTGCACATAAGCTCATGACTTAATTAGTCTTATTACTAATCATGATGAAATATCTCTGGTATTTTTGAACCAAATAATCAATGATATCGATTAATACAAATAAATCCACCTGTTGTTAGTTCAGTTTCAAAGAGGGCAGAGATTGGGTTTAAAGCTGTCACCACTTTCAAATTTGTGATGGGGTGGTGTTTTCATTCTGCATTTGATCACTTTGGTATTTTGTCATCTTACCCCCACCTCCCATCCAAATTCCAAGCAACTATGTCCCCACCCACCACCACCCCCAGCTGCCTGTATGAGGAGGGGGGGGGGCATAAAAAGCAGCACGGATATCTGTACAAAAGGATGTTTCTGTCACGCGTTAGAATTTGTTATGGGAACAGTGCTGTGGCTGTGTAATTGCTCATTAGAGAGCGTTTTGTATCTCATTAAGGCGACATGAATGAGCGTCTAGCTGCAGAGAGACAGCAGCTGCAGAAATGCTCCTAGCTCCCCCTCATCACCAATTACACATGTCACTTTATAAGAGCACTGCACGCACAGTGCGGGACGGACACCAGAAACATCTACAGAATGCTTTTTGCTTTGCGTCTAATATCTGCCTATTAAACCCTTGACCCACTCAAAACAACAGCCAGCAATTAGCACCTGCCTACAAAAAGTCCTATAGGCCTATTTCTAGAAGCTGGGGAGTTTTAGGTGACTGTGCATTTTGATACACATAGAAACACACTTTTCATTTAATTGAACCTTATTAGTACTTAAAAATACATGAGCTACATGCTGCACAATCTAATCTTGGTGTGTGTATGGGATTACTGCAAGAGTTTACAGCCTAGACCTAACTTTTGTGACTTTGTTTCTGCCAACATTTTATCCAAATCATAAATAGAACTAGGCTTCTAATCACATTATTTGAAAAAAAATATATAAATAAAAATATTTGAATTGTAAAAAGTAACAAACAATTATATTCTATAATTTAAAAATTTTAAAAGTAGCTAAGATCATAGAAGTTTAGCTAGTTTGAAGAACAAAGCTTGGCTCCATATTTCTCTTGGATAACCCAGTTAGAACAAGGATTTGTTCCAATGCCTACCAGCTTTTGACAATGATTTAACCATTTTTCAATAGACTCAGATTTACCAAAACAGTTGTTCTTAAAAAGACAAATATAAAATTATACAAAAAAATACTAAGTAAATGAGTAAACACCGACTGCTCAGATTAGCCCCTTTTTTATTTGAACTTTTTTTTTTTTTTTACACAGACATCTTAAACTTTTGCACAGTACTGTATATAAATTAGTAGAAGTTCTAAGGCTCTAAGGATGCTAAGAGACTGATTTCATTATCACTTACAACAGTCTAACAACTTGAGGTTTGTAAAATTCTTGAGGTTACCGGGTTCGTTTTAAAGTGGGTCTATATCCCTTAACACATTTCCTCTGCAGGCACATTTCTATTTTTATATGAGTAAAAGGACGAAAGAGTCCATTTCCCCTCTCTCTCTTTCCACACACACACACACACACACACACACACATACAGGGCAGGGCAAGGTCCCCGAGGAGGACAAACATGGTCTCAATCTGATGACTGTCATGTCAACACTGAATAAAACAGTGGATTCATCTGGACTGACAGCAGCCTAAAAGAGAGACAACTCAGTCTTAATGAGTGGACTTCAAGCTCTCTCTCTTTCATTGACCAGTCAGAGCCTTCTTATTCCTACCCCCATCCCTTTCTCTTTTTTACCCCTCCTCTGCTTATAAGCTCGGAAGGCTCGGTGGTGTCTATAGGATGTTTCTTTCAAACTTGTTGTTTTATAGTGGTCCTTGCATGTTTGGACCCACTTGTTTTATTTGTCACTTTTATTTGTCTGCACTCTGCTTCAACCACTTCTATAGAGGGGTGATTTTACTCTCCCACTGGGAAAGAACTAATCTGCCAACAGATTTTAGGATGGAAGATAGGAATAAGACAGATTGCTTAAAAAAAAAAAAAAAAAAAAAAAAAAAAAAGATTAACTCTGACAGATTAAGTATAGACCTGAAAAGAACACTTTTAAGCTCTAATCTTTTTTAAACTAAATGGGGTGATAAATAATTAGGCTACTCCATTTCTGGATAAAACTCAAATCAAATCATTTTTATTGTAACATATTTGTTACATATTAAGTACAAAAGAAAAATACACACAAAACACAAAATTGTTGTGCATTGTAGATCAAATAAAATAAATACAAATAAAATAAACGTTTTAGTTAATTTTTTAGTTGTAGAAAAAAGAGCTATCCATAAAACTGGTCAATCATTTTTTTGCATTTGCTATCTAAACATTAGATAATGCATTACGCATAGATAATGTTGTAGAAGTTGACAACATTTTTTTTTAACTTATGTAATATATACACATTTTGTCAATGTGTTTCCCAGCTTATGTGAATTTAATTATGAACACTATTTTTTTTTTTTTTTTGCACTAATGCAAACTCTACCGTTTAAAATATGAGTGCAGTAAAAGTAAAAGTGCAGCGCAGTTCAGGCATGACCCCTTAAGGCAACGGCTCTCAAGATGAAGGTTTTAATTGAGCGCAACGATGTTACACCAGTTTGCACCGACGCAGCAGGTTAAAGCATATCGACTCCCAGTCGGCTCCCCTGTCCCCCTTTCACTCCCTAACAACACTCGGCTCACTGAGAGTGTTTCATTCACAGTGCTTTTCTTCTTGCACTGCCTATAGAAGGCATAAATCCTATGTGAGGGCTGAACGGGGCAGCCTTGGGGACAGTGATTAATGATGGTCGTGCATAAAGGTTAACACACACTGAGCTGAAAAGGTCTGTTGACTGAAATCCTCGTGCTACAATGAGGGCCGCTGCAAGGCTCGCGAGAATCCTTTTGTGGCCTCCCTTCAATTGTGTCTTCACACTTCTAGCCATGAAAGTTTGCCATCCCTCCCCAGAGCGAGTGTTTTAACACTGGCTAACTCTCTGGGCATTGTGTGCCTGTGAAAGCATCCCCTTCCATTCAAGGATTGGAGCTGACCACCTCAATGGGCCTTCAAACGGCCATATGGTTCAGAGCCATAGGCTGCGTGGAGGAAGCTCCCTGATTGCAATGGGAGAAGCTGAAGTTTTAAAACATTTCATTGGGCTAAGGTGACCATTTTTTCACCAGCCCATAAACACCCCCAACCCTTGTCCCCTCCCCTCCGCAGACTTGGAAAATGTTGGTGCTAAAAGCTCTGAAGCTCTGAGGCTGCTGTAGCACATCTCTTCCCACATGACCTGTTTTCTCTTTTTTTTTTTTTTTTTTCAGAGGAGCTACAAAATTGACTTTGTGTCAGTTTTCAATTCTCTGAGTAAACCATGTGGTAACATTACAGGACATTCTTAATGTATGTTAATGTATCACAATTAAATTCCAGTTAATTTAGATCATTGTCATTGGCCTATTTATTATGAACAACTGGTGTACTCACGCAATATCATAATATTAGTAGAAACAAGAGTATTGACATATTGTAGATATGTCAATAAAAAAAACGCTTGTCAGTTGAACAATACTTAATATAAATATATATGTTTTATTCAATTTATATAAATAGTTTAAATAAATTTGACTATCAATGTTTTAAAATCACCATTTATTAAGAAAAAAAAGGTTTCAGCACCATTGAAACAACACATGTTTCAATGACTTGACTAACTTTTTATCAGTTGTTACCAATAAAGTGATTGGTAAATGGAAATTGAGCATGCAGTTACTTATTGTGTTAGTAATATATATGGATATTTAAGGAATGACAGTTCTTAGCTACATTTACATGTGTACAAAATGTTATTCAGTTAAAAGAATATAGAGTTAGGAGTCTTACTCAAGGACCATTGTTGGTGTAGTGTTGGCAGGGAATCAAACTAATGTGCTACCCGTTCGATCTAGCGAAAAAAGAAAATAAACTCATTAAATACTCAAATCTAATATCCAAAAAACAGTTTAACAGTTTAGTTTTTCACAGTGCAGGCTGTCACAACTTACCAGAACCAACAATTAATGTAAATAAACTGCTTTATTGACACAAATGACCATCAAACTGATGCATAAGTCAACAAATCCAAGAGAAACTGATAGATTTTTAAATATATCCTTGTTTTTTCCTGATAGATGGCTGCCAGCAATCAGATGGAGGCGCCGAGAACACCAACTCTATCAGCTCAAATGGGGAGGACTCAGAAGAAGCCCAGATGAGACTGCAGCTGAAAAGGAAACTGCAGAGGAATCGCACATCTTTCACACAAGAACAAATAGAAGCACTAGAAAAAGGTGAGCAAATGCAAAGTCAGGGATAAGCAGAAATTAGATGTTACAAAATTAAAGATAATAAGCAATATATAAGTTGGTGTGGCGCACTGGATAACACGACAGTGTCCCTGACAGTAAGCTATCGCATCATGTTGGAGACTGGGGTTCAATTTCCTATCTGGGTGACTGGATAAAAAAGTCCTTGGGCAAGACTCTTAACTCCACTTTAGCCCTTCTCTATAATAGAAATATCCTTTGGATAAGAGCATCAGCTAAATGATGTAAAAGTAAAAGGTAATATTGTAGTATTGTGTTAATACTCACTAACTAACAGTTATGGCACGACGACTGTGTTTCAGAGTTTGAAAGAACGCACTATCCAGACGTTTTCGCCCGAGAGAGACTCGCTGCGAAAATCGACCTGCCGGAGGCCAGAATACAGGTGAGCCTTCCAAACCAATTAAACATGTCCAAGGACTTCTAATAGCTAATGTCGTCAACAGCACTTAATAACTTCTTATCACCGCCTCTCTTGCAGGTGTGGTTCTCAAACAGAAGAGCGAAGTGGAGGAGAGAGGAAAAGCTACGAAATCAAAGACGACAAGCCAACAACTCCACCAGTCACATACCCATCAGTAGCAGTTTCAGCACAAGCGTCTATCAGCCAATCCCTCAGCCAACCACACCAGGTAAAGCACTAAGCAAATTGACACACCTTCTCTTTTTCAATGCGTTTTCTTTATTTTCATGACTATTTACAGTGTAGATTCTCACTGAAGGCATCAAAACTATGAATGAACACATGAACACAATGAAGTTTTGTACTTAACAAAAAAGGTGAAATAACTGAAAACATGTTTTACATTCTAGTTTCATCAAAATAGCCACCCTTTGCTCTGATTACTGCTTTGCACACTCTCGGCATTATTTCAATGAGCTTCAAGAGGTGGTCACCTGAAATGGTTTTCCAACAGTCTTGAAGGAAGGAGTTCCCAGAGGTGTTTATTAGCACTTGTTGCCTCTTTGCCTTCTTCACTCTGTGGTCCAGCTCACCCCAAACCATCTGGATTGGGTTTAAGTCTTGTGACTGTGGAGGCCAGGTCATTTTTTGTTAAGTACATAAAACTCCACATGTGAGAATCTACAATGTAAATAGTCATGAAAATAAAGAAAACGCATTGAATGAGAAGGTGTGGCCAAACTTTTGGCCTGTACTGTATATATATTTCAATATATCTTTTTCAATGCAATGTGGACACATTATAATATGTCACTGACCCAAACCTCTCTCTCTGAATGTCATTCCAATAGTGTCCTTTACTTCAGGCTCCATGCTGGGACGGTCAGACACAGCCCTCACTAACACATACAGTGCCCTACCGCCAATGCCAAGCTTCACCATGGCCAACAACCTGCCTATGCAAGTACGTGTCTCGCTGTGTTCCACTGCACCTCACATAACACGACAGGTTCGAATGTAGAGCGTAAAACGGGAATTAATAAGCCGGAGTGCAGTAATCGCTCTTAATTGCAGCCTTACGCAACTTTCATTTCATTCTCAGGTGTTGTGATCGAGTCGTTTCTGATGAATTGAGGCATAAGTGTTGCTGACATCTGCCCATCTCTCTCCACCCCACCCCCCCTCTCCACAGGCAAGCCAGACCTCGTCTTACTCCTGCATGCTACCAACCAGTCCTTCAGTCAACGGGCGGAGCTATGACACGTACACACCCCCTCACATGCAGGCACATATGAACAGCCAGTCGATGGCCACCTCGGGCACAACCTCAACGGGTAAGCTTTTTCTCTTCCACACACACCCCACCACAACCCCCCTCCAACCACCCCCCTCCTCCAAAACACTCTAGCACCACCAGCACCACCTACTACTCCCAGAAAGAGAGAAAGAAAGAGAGAGAGAGAGAAAAAAAAGAGAGGCAATTCAAGTCAAAGAAGTAGGCTGCCATCAATAATGCATTGCGGTTGGGAGCAGCAGTAAAAATGCTGTTACTATGGGAATACTTGTTTCATTTCTGTAGCTGACCTATTTAATACATAGTGGTACCTTAGTGTGAAGAAGCATGCTGCATACTCTGTGAAGTTCTTCATATTAAAACATATATGGAAAATATATCAGTGAATACAACATTTATAAAAAAAAAAAAAGTATACTTTTATAGCTCATTTCCAACAACTTTTTCAAATTATTTAAAACGGTACAATTCGACTTTAGAGTCAATATCAATATAAAATTAAATTTCATACACACATACTGTATAACAATACTTTTTTCAGTATTTACTTTGAATGAACACATTGTTACAAAAATATGGGAGAATTTTAAACTTCACACTTTGTACAGTTCTCTTTAAAGCAGCAGTTCTTAAAATTGTATTCTTTCTTTTTTCTGAACTAAAAGAATTAGTATTGTTTCCAAGTGGAGAGAGGGCAACACACTATAATAAATGGCACCAACATGCTTCTAATGCTTTCCATACGGACAAACCAAAAATATTTATTTTAAAAACAGGGTGTCTGGTAAGTCCTGGAACCTTTTTTCTGGCTACAATAGCCTTTTCTTGGTTACCTGAACAATGGTGGCTCTAATAATGTGGCTGATACAAGGGCTACTGCAAACATGGAGATATCAGAATGGCAAATTCTTCTAAGTCTTTATTGTTAAAACAAAGAAAATGACCATAATACAAGTTTTTAAATATACTATTTTTTTAAATTAAACTAATTTCATAAAAAAATAAAATAAATAAAGCTATATAAATGTGTCCATGAATTCCGGAATTGTCCAGCCTGTCATCTTGGGATAACCCCTCCCCTTTAAGAAAGTAAACATTGACCAAATGTATCATCACAACCTTCATACTGCTTAATTTTTAATAGACTGAAGATACTTATCTACTTATTCAAAAATGAATATTATTCATTTAACTTAAGATTTCTTATATTGTGTCCATACTGAGATAAAGCTTAAGCTCTCCACTCTGTCGTATGATAATATGATAATATGATCATTAAATACATTTTATTAAAAAAAAAATTTATCATCACCATGAACAATTCAAAGAGGTTTCAAATGCCTATTTTTAATATTTACATTTTTTATTCTTTTACTAAAATAAACAGTAAAAATGAAAAGTAATTAAGCTGGGAGCTTAATTGTAGCTTAAGTGTAGCCTGAGGTCTCACAAATATGATAAATAGTCAAAAGAATAAAACATTAAGTCAAGTCAAGTTTTTTTTTTTTTTACTTAAAGTGCAGTATTATATAAAATTTTCATCACCTTGAAAAGTTGAGTTACACAGATTTTAAATCACTCTGCTCCTTTACACTCTTATCCTAACTCCAAAGCATTTTTTTATTTTTGCATTCAAAACAAATTTAGCTATGAAAAGGTTTATATAAGCACCTTTCCTCAGGGAAAGTGAATGTCCTGTACCTTTATAGTCCCCAAAAGGGAGTGAATTTCTATTGATTGTACTTTATTTAACACACAGTCTGGAACATTTGGAACATTTGAGTTTTATTGAAATGGGTTAAATAGGGTCTGAGTGTACTGGAACACTGTTCCTCACTATTCTCTTTATTTGTTTTGTACTGCAGGTCTAATCTCGCCCGGAGTGTCTGTACCGGTACAAGTGCCAGGCAGCGAACCGGACATGTCCCAGTACTGGCCCAGATTACAGTGAAGGGAGCGGGAGGAGGGCGGCGGGGGAGCGGAGCCGGGCCTCCCGGCCTCCCTCTCAGCGCCGAGGCAAAGCTCTTCATCAGTATTTCACCACACAAGGGAGAAGGGAGTCTAAAAAGGACCCGCGTTCTTCTTTTGTACTGGGATAGTGCCACTTCTCTAGCGTTCCATGGACACAAAGACTTGAAGAAGAATCGAAAGAGAACGGACTCGATGTAAAGTGCCCTGTGTTATATCGTTAAATAAGAAAAAACGAAGAAAAAAAAAAAAGAAAAAAAAGAAGAAAAAAAAACACGGAAGAAAAATCTGTTTTCAGTTTCCAGTCATTTTGATGTATTTGTAAATGGCCAATTGTATGTTATGACATAAAAAAAAATGAACAGCTGTGGATGGACTGTCAAACCAAGTTGGTCTTGCATCTGTGGAAGGAACAACATTCATGCAAGCTTTTCTGCCATGCTTCTTTCGTTTTATTATCGGTTGATATCAAGAACGTCTGACCGTCTTTGTAAAGATTGTGGACCTGTAGTAACAAAAAAAAAAAAAAGAAAAAAACATTTTGTTTCAAGGCAATCATGACTACACACAGTTTACAAGAAGCCAATTCATTTGTTTGTTTCCAAAGCTTGCTGGCAGAAAAAAACAGTATATGTGGAACGCTTTGAATGCTGAATCGGAAATGAAAAAAAAAAAAAGAAAAGGAAAAAAAACCTTTTGGTAACTTTGGTAAAAACGGTAGATTGTGTCTTCGATATAATTCAATTTTGTTTATGTCGAAATGTAAGTATTTGTCTTCCCTAGAAGTCTCCCAGAACAATTTCTATAATAAAATAAATTTCATTTATAATTATCGGAATATTCTGGATGTATTACACATTTTCATTCAAGATCACACTTCACCTGATGGAGCTCAATCACTATAAACTCCACCCAGTACAAAAGACAATTCCCAGAATTATATGTAATCATACTGATTCAGTTGTTAGAACCTTCTACACAAGCTTGTATCTAAGCTCATAAGCTTAAACTTCTATTTGTTTTATTTATCAACTTATTATCTAATTACTTTTGTCTTCTTCAACTTGTGAGGGGAAAATTAAACATATTTTTACATCATTCATGAATAAAATAAACTTTAGAGTTTTAAAACTGTATCTTGAAAAAGCTTTGAAACAAAAAAAAGCAAATGCACTGATTAACTGATTAAGTCAAATAAAATGTACAAATGTAAAAATATTTTTTACAATTTTTCATTTTTATCTTTGTTATTATTATTTGAACTGTATAAGTAAACAAGATAAAAAAGAAAACTTTCATTACAGAACAAAAAATAAGTATTTATCATAGATATCTTTTTATTTATTTAAAAACAAAATACAAAAAATACAATTACAAAAACACAGCAGTGCATCTTATGAATTGTGATTATGCTACCAGTTCTACCACCAGGACATACATGATTTTTTTTATTATTATTATTTTTTTTTTTTAAATTTTAACCATATTTCACCCAAACTTTATACAAATTCAGCAAAACCACAAAATAACTAAGAAAAAAAAAATCTACACAGAACATTTAGTCAGTGTTAAAATTTACTGGATCCGTGTTAAAATAATACTGCAAGTGTTCAAATTTAACATTCACAACATTAACTTAACACGCTTATATGACGCTTTTGTCCAAATTCCAATTCCATTTTATATAATTTTCACTATTCTTATATGTAATTGTGCATCACTATTGCATAACATCTTTAAAAAAAAATCCCTCTGGTTTACTACATTCTTGGTATTTCACCTTTTATTTTCTTTAAATTGCTGATTTTAGTTTTTTTTTTTTAGATTTCTATGTTTTTCTCCCTTCCTTGCATTTAAATCTGCAATCACTATATTTATTATGACACTTTAGACCATATTCCAATTCCGTTTTATAGAATTTTTACTATTCTTTTAACATAATTGACATCATTATTGCACAAAATGTTTTCAAAAAAAAAAAAAACTAAATCCCTCTGATTTGCTTAATTCGTGGTATTTTACGTTTTTTTTTTCTTCAAATTGATATTTTTAGACGTAAATTGACTTATACATGTTGTTTTTTTTTGTTGAGTGAGCTATATATATATATATATATATATATATATATATATATATATATATATATATATTTTTTTTTTTTTTTTTTTTTTTTAACAGTTTAACAGTATTGCTAAACTATAGTCAACACATATGGTGGGAATTGAATTTAACACATATAGTATTGATTTAACTCAAGAAAAACTGGCTGTGTACTACAAAAAAAAAACAGTTTTCCTAAAGTTTGAGTGCACACAGTTCTCAAGATAGTACATGCAAAGAACGTCTTCAGCAGAAAATGTCTTATTTTGGCAGAATTATTAGTCTGAGAGAAGTGTGTGGGGGGGGGGGGGGGGGGAGTTGGGGCAGAGAGAAAGATTGGCCCCTGAGGGATCTGTATCTCTGCTCACCACTGGCCTGCTCTTCTGCCCACCGAGACTGGTTCTGGCAGCATAATGGACATTAAAATCCTCACTAGAGGAAAATGCCACATTCGATAACAATTTGTGTAGTCTAGGGGACGACCTTAAACGTGTTTACTTAACAACACAAACAGCACAGGACTCCAAGTTCCTGTCTTCTTCTCCAGTTCCTGCTTAAATAAATTCAGTACACTGTTTTCCATATTAGACGGATTTACAGTAGAGTCCACTTAATCACCAAAATTACACTTTTTAAAAACTAAAATCCCTCCGATTTTTACTACATTCATGGTATTTAATGTTTTTTTCTTCTTCATGTTTTTGTTTTTAGATTTAAATTATCTTATATCCTTACTTGCATTTTAATCTATCATATAATCACCATATTTGGTAAGACACTTTTAATCAAATTCCATTGCCTATTCTTTTATATAACTGTACATCATTATTGCATAACATTTTTTTTATTCAAAGAAAAACTAAATCCCTCTGATTTGCTAAATTCATGGTATTTTTTTTTTCATCAAATTGCTGTTTTTAGATTTTAATGGACATTTTTGCTTACTTGCATTTTAATGTACAATCACCATATTTAGTATGACACTTTTGACCATATTCCAATTCTGTTTTATAGAATTTTCTCTATTAATATGTAATTTTACATAATTATTGCATACTATTTAAAAAAAAAAAAACAAATCCCTCTGATTTTCTACATTCTACGTTTTTGTTCCTTCAAATTTTGCATTTTACATTTAAATTGACTTATTTGTTTACTTGCATTTTAATCTACAATCACCATATTTAGTATGACCCTTTTGAGCAAATTCCAATAGCGTTTTATAGAATTTTCATTATTACTATATGTCATTTTACATCATTATTGCATAACATGTTTTTTAAAGAAAAAGAAAGTCCCTCTGATTTACTATATTCATAGTATTTTTGTTTTTTCTTCTTCAAATTTCGTTTTTTAGATTTAAATTGACTTTTTTTTTTTGATTTCTATGTTTTTTATCTTTTCTCCCTTTCTTTTTTTTTAATTTTAATATACACTCACCATATTTGGTATGACACTTTGGACCAAATTCCATTTCTTTTTACAGAATTTTCGCTATCCTTTAAAGTAAGTGTACATCATTATTGCATAACATCTTTTTTTCAAAGAAAAACAAAATCCCTATGATTTACTACATTCACTGTATTTTTTAATATTTTTTTTCTTCAAATTTCGTTTTTCAGATTTAAATTGACTTATTTTTGGATTTCTTTGTTTTTTTTCTCCCTTTTTTGCATTTTAATCTATTATCACCATATTTAGTATGACACTTTCGACCAAATTCGAATTATGTTTTAAAGGATTTTTTTTACTATTCTTTTATGTGATTGTACATCATTATTGCATAACAGGCTCCAGGCTCCAAACTGTATAAAGTACAAATGTTTGAATGACTATTTTTAGCAAGTTGATTAAGCAAAAAGTTAGAGAAACAAAAGTTTTACGCTAAGATATATCTGTGGAAAAATGGGACCAAGTTTGTTTTGTTGAATGAGATAGAAACAGTTTAACAGTATTTCTAAGCAAAACTCAGAACTTAAAACTAAGAAACATAATTGTAATTTTCACCCGTAAAGGAAGCACAGGATTTTAATGGATTTTATGTAATTGTGCATCAATATTGCATAACAGGCTTTGAAGGAAAACATAATCCCACGCTACAGTCATACTTTTTCAATGTATTCACAATGAACCCATTCCTGTCTGTAGTTCTAATTTTGACTCCCAATTTATGTTTCTCTTAATCCCAAAATAGACTTACTTACAAATACAGCTCTGGGAAAAAAAATTAAGAGACCACTTAAAATGATGAGTTTCTTTTTTAATTTTTCTGGAATATAATCAAGAGGAGGGTGGATGATCACAAACCATCAAACCAAGCTGAACTGCTTGAATTGTTGCACCAGGAGCGGCATAAAGTTATCCAAAAGCAGTGTGTAAGACTGGTGGAGGAGAACATGCCAAGAAGTGCATGAAAACTGTGATTAAAAAAAACAGGGTTATTCCACCAAATATTGATTTCTGAACTTTATGAATATGAACTTGTTTTCTTTGCATTATTTGAAGTCTGAAAGCTCGGCATCTTTATTTTGTTGTTTCAGCTATTTCTCATTTTCTGCAAATAAATGCTCTAAATTACAATATTTCTATTTGAAATTTGGGAGAAATATTGTCTGTAGTTTATAGAATAAAACAACAATATTCATTTTATTCAAACATGTACCTATAAATCAGAGAAACTGATTCAGAAACTGAAGTGATCTCTTAATTTTTTTTCCAGAGTTGTATTTATACCCATGTTTCCTGCAGTTTAATCTCGAGTCACCACATTTACTTTTGTTAAATATGCTGTAAACAAAATTTCGAGCAGATCTATCCCTTTCCGTTTTTATCACTGTCGTGTTTCCTATACTCTTTAAGCCAAACTTGAACTAAGAAATGCACAAACCTCTTTAATTTGCATCCCCAAAAGCTTTTTAAAAGTTTAAATGTTTGATCAACCAAAATTCTTCCAAAAATGTTGAACTCTGCAGAAAAATGTAGAGCTCATCTAAGCAATCACAGTTGGCTTTTAAACATCCCTTGTGGGAGAATTTCCTTTTTATTGCATCTTTTATTGGATGCTTGCTTGCAGGACCATTCCACTCAAGCTAATTTAACACTTACACTGAATAATGAAGTGAATGGGAGTTTAAAAAAGAGAAATCATCATAAAGTTGCACTTCATAATTTCTGTGCATGCAAGGCTGGGTCCCATTGTGAAATTATATTTTTTTTCTCATAAAAATTGAGGTGGTGCAAAGAGTCCCTTGAATGATGCAATTGGTTAAATCATAAAGAACCATCCAATTCTTTGGAACCTTTTATATTGAGTTTTAAATCTTAGGATTTTTTTATGTGTTCTATACACGTTCTATACTTGCTCAATTAACCCTTCTTATAATAATACCTTCTTTAAAGTGCCAGTTCTTATGATTTTTCCTTTAATGCACAATATATGCACACCCCCTTTTAATACACAGGAAACCCTTACATGGGACAAAAATGACCCACATTCATTTTCTATGTAACTTTATGTATGGCAGAGGGTTTCCATGATATATATTAGCTACAAATTAATTTGGTCATCATTGACAATTTAAGGTATTTCTTAAATAACTTGTTTTTGATCATTATACATCTTTATTTTATTTTTTATTTTTCTACTTTTTATGTAAAACACTGTATTACTACCCCTTTAATGCACAACATGGTTCAAAAAGGACCCCCATTCATTTTCTATGCTAATTCATGTATGGCTGAGGGTTTCTTTAGCACAAATCTTAATTTTTCTTTTCTTTTCTTTGGCCACTTTATATCTTTATATACTTAGACTTAGGCACATGCACAGCTTTGGAAAAAGAAGTCCAGCATTGTTTACAGGTTATCTAAGCAAATGCAGCAAAACAGGCCACATCACAACACAAAAAAAAAAACTTTTTAAAGTGCTCTTCTGCATCCTCACTGCAATTACACATTCTCTCCAGAGAGGTCTCTAAATCCCCAATTTCCAAAATACAGACTGCTGCTTTAACATGAAACATACACCTTAGAATCTACATTTTATTGAACTTTAAAATATAAATTGTCACAATATATGTCTGTGCTTCATATCTGAGCTTCTGCTGGAAGAAAGTGCATTGAATTAATATCAGCGTAAATAGGTCATACACATTTCTACAGGAGAGGGATCTGTGTAGGAGGACCCCTGTAGTGTCCACACTGTAAGTCTGGATAAGTTGAATTTACTTAAATAATTTGAGGAAACTGGTTGAGGAAAATGTTTACTGTGAACTTGAGTTCACTGAACTTAAAACTTGTTTTTTTTTTATTATATTATTTGCTTTGCACAATAATTCTACCACAAACTTTGTGGTCAGGTGATTAAAAAAAGATTTGTATTTAGTCTTCTTTTAGATTGAATTAAAGAACATTTTACGTAGAAAGAAATTAGACTGAACAGTATAAAGCACACTGCCAATACACAGCTAGCTGATTAGCAAACATTGCTTGGTTTTACAGCCTGCAATACCGAGGCCAGATAGTTAATAAAATTATATTTTCTATAAGTTTACTAAGGTAGCTGGAGGGAATGACTACACATCAACGGTGAATGTCAGAAACTGGGCACGCACCCAGAATGCAAAAAGACGGTGCAAGAAGCCAAGGGAAAAGAAACTGCCGGTGACAGTATACATTTAAGCTGTGATTATTGAGTTGAACCAACTTATAATAACTGAGTTTAGTTTGGTGCCATTGGCAGTTTCTTTTCCATTGGCTTCCGGCAGAATCTATTTGCATACTGGGTGTGTCCAACAGTTTCTGACACTCACCATCAGTGTGTAGTGATTTCACCTGGGCTACTTTAGGAAAACTTGTAGTTTATATATAGTATGATTAACTTCTTGGTCTCTGTGTTATAGGCTGTAAGAACAAGCAGTGTCATTTTCTGAGCTGCAGTAACCCTGTGTTGGTTGTGCTCTTAATACTGTTCACTCCATAGCTAATTGATTTTGAGAAAAGACTACTAACGTAAGCTTGTTTTGTCTGCTGCATCTCGATAAGAGAATTAATGTTAATTCAGCTTAACTTTGATGTTATAGTTTATTTTTATTTTTTTTAGTGGTGCCCCTTTAATTTAGGCCATAAAACAACTACAATATGTGTATGTTGAGTGAAAAAAACTTAATGCAATCATTGCTTCACACTTAAACCAGTAAGATTGACGGGTTATGCAATAGTTACTTGATTTTAAAAAGTTAAGCTTTACGTACACCACTTTTGAGGGTTAAGTACTTGAGTTTTGAAAACTTAATTCATTTGAGGCAATGAATTACCTCAAATGATTTGAGTAGACTTAACTCATTAGGGTTTACTTATTAGTGAAATGCTCATTTTAAAGTGGTGGAGTGATGTTTATATAAGAATATAACGTTTCACATACTGTAAAACAAAAAGTTAATTAATTTATTAGTTCAAATCAAACAAATTGTGGGTTTACTGTGGACGTAATTCTCTGTGCATCCAACACCAAAGACAGCATAGAACAGCAAACAGGACCCAGAAGCTCCATGCCTGCTTCCAAACAACATGTCAGGACTAGAGCGCGGCCGTTCAGCACCGTGTCCGAGTTAAAAGGGACAATGTCATAAAACATAGCATCTGTTGATCCTTCTCGTAGAGCGGCCACGAGCCGATAGGTTTTAGAGTAATGGATAGGTATCGTCGTGCATGACTGACTCAAAGGTGAGAAAAAGCCGGAGCGAAAACAGCGGAGGAGCGCGGCCGCCTTCCACGGCGCAGCGCACGGTAAAAACACGGCGTGCAGGGCCTAGCCATGCATGAAAGCTGGTCAGGTAGAGCCCTGTCAGAGAACATTCCCTTCACCCCGGAGAGCACGGCGCGGGAGAAGCGGAACGACGGGACGCGTGTTCACCTCGCCGAGCGGCCGCGTTTTAAAAACACACCGATACGGAAACCTCCGAACGTGTCTCTTCCGTGCAGACGGGTGCTCGCTCCTGACCTGATTCGGGTGTATGTGTTGTCGGAAGGTGGGAACGAGACGCCGAGCAAAGGTCTGATAAAATGTGAAACAAAGTGCGGAAACGTGGAGAGGAGATTGAAGTGAGCAAGATCGGGTGATCCCAAAACAAACACTCGGAGACAGGCCTTACAAATGCTACCTTTAAAGGATGACAGCCATGTTGGTTTGGGGAAGTTCACGTCCAGATTTCACATATAAACATAAACACAAAGACTGGACCTTTAATACTTGAAACAAACAAACAAGCAAAGAAACAAAAAAAATCTTACAAAAATCTCAAAAAAGGTTTCAATAAGTTATTTAATACAAGAAACATTTTGTTTCCATTATAGGAACCATTTTTGTAAAATAAATGTGTGTAAATTAGTAGCAAATAATGCATTTATAAAGCACCATTTTAATATTCATCAGGTTTTTATCTAACTTAAACCAAAACCTGGAACATAATACATTTTTTTAATTTGGATTTCGCATAGCTATTATTTTAAAATCATATTTATAACATATTCAACATGGTGTAAGACAGGGAAAACAGTTATATATAGCATTAGAGCCTGAGTCTGAGAAATTCTCTTTTATGATGATGTCATAAGGGGGAAATTGCTGCCACTTATGAAGTTTGAAGGCCTTAAAACCATTTAAAGAACTGAAATGTATCCTAATTCTTATCAGACTTCCTATCAGGTGAACATTGCCCTGGTGACACTGCTGAGTCTTCACAGATACAATTTATAACAGGGGAAATGTATGTATAGTGTTTTAAATCCATAATATATCCTTTACCTTTACAGCATTTAGCTCACGCTCTCATCCAGAGAAACTTACATGGTTATTTCTATTACAGAGGAGGAGTCTTATGTGGAGTTAGGAGTCTTGCCCAAAAACTTTTACTGGTGTAGCGCAGCATCCAGTCACCCAAATAGGGAATGGAACCACAGTCTCTCACATGATGTGATAGCTTACTGTCAGATAGTCGTGTCAATATATCATCAACACAGGTTGATTTTATAAAACCTATTTTGTCAAGCAGCAAGTACTGTCACAAGCTTTTTTTTATAAGTATTAAAGTATATGTGTTAGAATGCCTCTAAGTAGGTAGTCTCCAATGAAGTATTGCTGAACCTTTAAATCAAATTCTTTAACCATTTAAAAGGTTTTTCACACACAACTACAAAAAAATGTATTTATGAAAAAAAAAAATAGTTAAGCCATCAAAAACTGGTGAAAAACAAACAAAACTGTGTTTAAAGGAATTTTTACTGATATGTTTGTTTAGCAGAGGGGTTTTCTTTTATCTGAGCGGTGGTGTATGAAAGGGTTAAAAAGCAGCCGAGCAGAGCCAGGTGCTTCCAGGCTGCAGCCGCCGAGCTTTTACTGGATTCTGCCACAGCCGGTTTGCTCAAACATCTCACTGTATCTGACAAGTCTGGGGGCCAAGCATTGTTTCTACAGCGGGAGAGAGATGGAGAGAGAGAGAGAGAGAGAGAGAGAGAGAGAGAGAGAGAGAGAGAGAATATAAAAAAATATGTGTGACAGAGAAATAAGGAATAAGGTAGGTAGAGAAAGAAGCAAAGAAAATAAAGAAAAGGAAAAGACAAACAAACAAGAGAGAGAAATTGAGAAAAACAGAGAGGGACAGAGAGCGATAAAGAGACAAGGAAGAAGAGCAAGAAGGATAAGGAAAGTAGAAAAAGAATCAGCAGAAATATAGAGAAAAATGAAAGACATGAGCAAGAGAGAGAGAATATGTAAGGGAGGAGAGAGGGTAGAAAAAGGTAAGTATGTGTGAGAGAAAAAAGGGGATATGGAAGGTAGAGAAGAGGCAAAGAAAATAAAGAAAAGGAAAAGACAAATAAAAAAAGAGCTCTCTTATTTGAGAGAGAGAGAGAGAGAAAGAGAGAGAGGGAGAGAGAGAGCAACAGAGAAGGACAGAGTAAAAGAGAGGACAAAGACACAATGAGGAGAAAGAGGAAAAGAATAAGGAATTTAGAAAAGAATTAGCAGAAGAATAATGAAAAAACGAAGGATAGAAAGGCCACAAAAATGAACGATGGATGGAGTAAAAAAAAGTAAAAAAAAATAAAAGAAAAGGAAAAACAAACAAATAAAAACTGAGAGAGAGAGAGAGGGATGAAAAAGTGAAGGTACAAAACAAGGAATGTACAAAACAAATGAGATAAAAAACAGAGACAAATAAAAGACAGAAAGGACACAGTAAGCAATGATAGATAGATAGATAGATAGATAGATAGATAGATAGATAGATAGATAGATAGATAGATAGATAGATAGATAGATAGATAGATAGATAGATAGATAGAAAGAAAGAGTGCAAGAGAGATAATGAATGTTAATTTTAGAAAAATAAAAAAGAATGCTAAAATGAGAGATATAGAAAGTGAGAGAGAATAAGAATGAGAGAGAGAGAGAGAGAGAGATAGAGGGAGAGAGAGCAAAAGAGAAGGACAGAGTAACAGAGAGGACAAAGACACAATGAGGAGAAAAAGTGAAAAAAAAAGGAATTTAGAAAAGAATTAGCAGAACAATAATGAAAAAATGAAAGATAGAAAGGCCACAAAAATGAACGATGGATGGAGTAAAAGGAAAGAAAAAACAAACAAATAAAAACTGAGAGAGACAGAGAGAGGGATGAAAAAGTGAAGGTACAAAACAAGGAATGTACATAACAAATGAGATAAAAAATGGAGACAAATAAAAGACAGAAAGGACAGAAAGGACACAGTAAGCAATGAGCAAGAGATAGATAGAGAGAGAGAGAGAGAGAGAGAGAGAGAAAGAGAGATAATGAATGTTAATTTTAGAAAATAAAAGAAGATACAATGGAGAAAGTAAAATAAAAAAGAGTAGTAAAATGAGAAAGAGACATAGAAAGTGAAAGAGAATGGGAATGAAAGAGAGAAAGAGAGAGAGAGAGACGTTCAGAGCGAGTGGACGCCCTTTCTCCAGAGCAGGCGAGCATTTAAATATGACAGGACACAATTACGCAGTGCAGTGTTGTCTGTGTTGTTGGCTGCAGATGCTGCGCTGCTATAATTCCACACTCCTCTCGGAGAGGCGGCGGCTCTGCTCAGCCCTACAATGGAGTTAATGCAGCTGTGGCTGAAATGACACACACAAAGGAAATGAGGGAGAAAAGAGCCAAGCAAACGCAGCGTCATCTTCAAAAACCAGCATTACAAGTTTCATACATTCATCCCTGTCCCTCACTCTCCTCTCTCTCTCTCTCTCTCTCTCTCTCTCTCTCTCTCTATCCTGTGTTACATTATTTAAATCAGCCCACCTGGCAGCCACTAAGGAAAAGAGGAGTGGTAGAGGTGAGAGAGGCCATGAGAGAATGAGAGAGAGAGAGAGAGAGAGAGAGAAAGAGAATATGTGTGTGTGTATGCATATATGTATGTGTGTGTTTGCAGAGAGAGAAAAGAGGATACGAAAAAAGGATAAAATAAAAAAACACTGGACGATTACTCTTCCATCTAAGGATACGAAAAAACCATCTAATCCATAAAACTTCTATTGTATGTTTAGTTTAAAATGTGAAACTCATACATTTTATAACACAGTGGATCAACACCAGCAGATGACATGTCTCTCCAAACCATCACTGATCATGAGTAAATTTTACATTTCATTTAGAAAAATCAAGAGATCAGAGTCTGGAGGAAGAGTGGAGAGACACACAGTCCAAACTGCTTGAGGTTTAGTGTGAATTTTCCACAATCAGTGATGGTTTGGAGAGACATGTCTGATATCTGCTGGTGTTGATCCACTGTGTTTTATTATCAAGTCTAAAGTCAGTGCAGTTTTGTTTTCCCACAAAATCTTACAGCACTTCATGCTTCCCTCTGAAAAAATGCTGAAAACCTTTATGGAGATGCAGATTTCATTTTCCAGCAGGACTTGCTAAGCACACTGTTCACACTGACAAAAGTACCAGTTGGTCTTACATAATATTCTAATTTTCTAAAAACACTGAATGTTTGTTTTTTTCATTGTCATAATCATCAACAATAAAATAAATAAATGTTTAAAATAGATAACTTTGTTAATATATATATATATATATATATGTTAATAATATATGAGTTTCACATTTTGAACTGAACTACTGAAATAAAGTAACTTTTCAATGATGTTCATATTTTCTGAGATGCACTACTCTATACAATGCAATGCGGCTGTCTTCAAGCCAAGCTCTTGAGATGATGATTCCTACCTTTGAAAAAAAATTACTTTTGGTCTAAACTTTATACTTTCAGCCCTTGCAGCCTTTTCACTAATTCTGAGGGCCACAAATTAAGCACAGTTTTTTTCCTGTATTTCTAAACTTTAAAGTAAAATAAATAAATAATGCAAGTGAGTTTAACTACTCTTGATGTTAAAAGAAGCAATGTATAAGAAAGTCTTAAAAGTCTCTGAAGACAAATATAGAGTTTCAACTACTTTTTCAAGATATAGATAAATATTATAGTTACCTTTTTACTGTATTTGTATGTGATGTAGTTTTTCTACAGAAAAACCTCTCTGAATGCTGAGAGAAATAATTTTAAATACGGCACTTAGGTGCCTAAACAGTGTATATTTGTTGTATTTTAAACATGATAAGAGGCTAAAGGAAATATTGATATATGATTAAAATGAAAAAAAAAAATAAAATAGCAGATGAAAAACCATACTTTCTGTCTGTATTAACTGGCACAATACTCAACACTGTACAAAGGTACAGTATCAGTATGTTCAGTGCTAATTGGTATATACACTAGCTCCCACAGCATTAAAGTGGTAGCTCCTGTGCAAAACTGCAGTAGCACTCCTCAGAAAGCATGCATGTGTTAGCTACTTAATTACATTTGATATAAGAGAGAAATTAAGGGCTGATGAAGCGATTGACCACAGCACTAACATACCCAGAGGCTGTGCTCTCGTCCCACAGCCAATGAATCTGGCCTAGTGAATTCCCACCGGCTAATGTAGAACACATTACACAGGGTTAAGAGGGGCTTCACTGGAGTGGGACTTGAGCTGATCACTTGAGGTACTTCAGGAACAATCCATTGTGGAGTTGTGTGTGTGTGTGTGTGTTTGTGTGTATTCAGGTCTACGGTGTTTCACACCGACGGCTCTAATTTGCAGTAAGCACCTCTTCATCCATCCTTCCCACCGCCGTTCCTCCCTCTCCAGCACAAGAGCTCTTGAGGCCACGTGCTCATGGTCATCTCTGTTCTAATGACCCAGCAGGACTAACCTCCACTGAGTGGAGCACACTCCAGAGTTTAAAGTACACTCCAGTGCTCATGCGCTTTAACTGAGAGGCTCTTCCGGACTCCTGATCCACTGCTGGCGACCACATGCACTCCTGACCTACTGACTGTTGATGTTCATGAGAGATCATGTGCTAGACCACGGGGAACAGTAAAGAGCAATACGTTGGCATGACTTCTAATTTAAAGTGACAGTAAATATTAATGATATTAAGATCTGTGGAGAGTTGAGAAAACTCAAACACAAAAAAAAAAAAATAACATTGACAATAGAAGAGATATAATCAAATATTTGCAAAAACATTAAAGGGTATACTCACTTTTCTGAGATACTGTTTGCTTGAGCCTACAGCTAAAAGCATTAATATTTTGTAAGAGTTTCAAATCTAACTTAAAATTTGTTTTAACAAGTATGTTCATAACAGAAACACTCCTAATACTATCAGTCTAACTAAAAGTTTAGTAAAAGTAACCAAGCTATTTTATTAGAGTAAAAATGCATACCATTCGTTGAGCAACTATTACTAACTCAAAAATGTCCAATCAAGAGTAATTCTGTGGTCAAATAGTGAACTAATGATGGCTAGAGTATGGTTAACGCAAATTGGTCATCAGCAGATGTTTCAGATTCTCTAAATGTGCATCATCAAGGTATATTTAAGGGTAAAGTGGGCAAGGACAATTCATATGCTGTATTTTTCGCACCAGATTATAAGGCGCACTATCAGTGATCGTCTATTTTCTGGTCTATTTTTATACACAGGGTGGACTGGATTAGGGCACACCATACAGAGATACTTTAAGGAACTTCTATTACAGCAGGTCTTGCCACTAGCTAGTGGTTCGTCCCATTTAGCTTGTTTTAACACTAATAAACTAGTATATACGCAGGTTACAGTCCAATATACCCCCCTCTCTATGAAGAAAGAGCTAGAGTGGATAGTGGCTAATGCTTATGCTGCTCCAGCAGTGCTAGCTGAGGTTAGCAGCAGGCTACAGTCTGATATACTCAGGTCTGAACGACGAAAGAATTAGCATAGTTTGCAGGTAATGCTAAAGCTGCTCCAGCAGTGTTAGCTGGGGTTAGCAGCAGCAGGCTACAGTCCGATACTCGCCTGTGAATGAGGAAAGAGCTAGCATGGTTAGCGGCTAATTCTAATGCTGCTCCAGCAGTGCAAGCCAAGGGTAGCAGCAGGCTACAGGCCTACAGGCTATCACACTCACCTCTGAACAGGGAAATAATGGTTAGCGGCTAATGCTAATGCTACTCCAGCCCTGGTACTGGAGTAGTATTAGGGAAAATTAAAGGATTTTAAGTGCACCTTATAGCCTGAAAAATAGAACTACAGAATTGAAGTCTACTGTATCTTTATACTCACTAAATAAACAAATCTGTGACATATTCTTACACCTTATTGTGGACCTCAATACTGAAGTTTACCAACAGAAGGTCTATAAAGAAGTGATGCTGATCAAGCCTGCTGAAAGAGCAGCTGTATGTGCACTGTTAGTGAGATGGTGACCTTGGACAATGCCCTCCCATCCATGATGATTTCATTATGTGAAAGAGGTGAGAGGATTTGAGTAATATTTTGGGGGGTTGGGGTGGGGAATGTGTTTAATCATATTGTTCTTCCATTCACAAATCCTCAGGGTGATTACAGCAGAGTGAGGCCAGGCTTTTGCGAATAGGGAGGCTAAAGATGGTACAGTGGATGGTACAGTGGCTGCCCCAAAGCTCTGAGAGATGGAGAAATGCAGTAAGAGTAGACACACATACAACATATAGAATTAAAAATATGTAATATTCATCTGGGAAACAATAGGTTTCATCTGAATAAAAAATTAATGCTATATTTTGTTTGAACTGGGATGTCAGAATCTTCATGTAGAGTTCCATGTAGGAAATTTCACATAGAATCCCCTCACACAGGCTTTATTAAAGAAACTATCATGTTGGTTATTACTTAAATGTACTTTAATAATCAAATGAATAAAATGTAACTACGTATTTATTAATTAAGCAATAGAACACGAGAGGGAGTGTGTTATCGCGAAATAACATCACGGCTGTGATGCCGTAGATCATCATAGTATAGTATAAATCACCTTATACATTGTATATTATTATTTTGGTCTGTTACCATGTCATTTCTGAATAATACTCCTTTGGATACAGATCAAATGTAAATTAATGGGTTTAATAATCACTAATCATTAAAACTCCTGGTTGACAAAAAAAAAAATTATACCTTTATGTAGACATTTATTCTCAAAAACAGTCTGAACCATTTATATAGATACTTACCACACACACACACATAAATAAAAGTGAATTACACAGATCTGTGTGCAGCAGATGGAAAGGCGCTGTAGTCTGAACTCCTCTGTCCGTCTCCTGTGTTTGGAGTGTGTGTGGACTCCCCTGCTGCAGAGACAGACAGAGAGCGGCCCTCTGGACTCGGCCGGAGCCAGAGCCCGTCAGCCAGCAGGCAGCATGCCAGACCTTCACATACACACACAAACAACCAGGGGTGCCCAACACTGAAAAAAACCACACCCTGAAATAAAAACATCATTTACACTGTTTCTATTTATTTTCAGTCTAACTAAGATCCAGTCAATTTTTGCACCAAACTGTAAGACCAGATAAGTTAAATTTACTTAAACAAAAATTGAGGAAACTGGTTGCCTTGAAAAAGTAAAAAAAAAAAAATGTAAGAAAACTTAAAGTAAGGAAAACTTAAGTTAGCATAACTTAAAACATCAAGTTATTACAACTAAATGGGAAGTTGATTTAACTTTTTTATTTTTGTTATACTGTAAGACCAGATAAGTTGAGTTTACTTAACTTTTTTAAGGCAGCCGGTTTGCTTAAATGTTATAGCCATTATGGCTTTTTAAAAATGTGAGGTTGTGCACTATAGGATCCTGTGGTGCAGCCAAAGCTTTTTTATTTTTATTTTAACACTTATACTTGAGTAAAAAGCTTCTACAGAAGTATTTTAAACCCTAGTATCCATACTTCTACCTGAGTAATCAATGTAAACACTTTGGACAATTTTGAATCAAGGGCTAAAAAATGAACAAAAAATGACAAAAAGGTTTTCCGCTCATTATGGATCTGGAATATTTTGTAGTGCTATTTAGCATCATCTCATCAAACACTCGGTTTGCTCATATAATTCTAGCGTGCCTTTACTATGACGTTAACTACGACACACAAAGTTTATTATTGAGGATTGGACAAAGCTAGAACAACTTGAAACTAGCTAGCATATTTACTAGCTAGCATTTCCTGACTTTGACAAAAAAATGTTAGCGCCTGATGCTAGCTGATTTACCTCAGAAAACTGCACCAAAGTGCTCATTTCTAATTCTACCTGAGTAATCAATGTAAACACTTCTGACAATTTTGAACCAAGGGCTAAAAAAATGAACAAAAAGGTGACAAAAATGTTTTTTTCCGCTCCTTATAGGGATTTGGAATATTTTGCAGTGCTAGTTAGCATTACCTCATCAAACACTCGCCTTGCTTGTATTGTTTTACCACGCCTTTTCTATGGCATTAACTATGACACACAATGCGTAGTATTGAGGATTGGACAATAGCTAGCATAGTTACTAGCTAGAATTTTCCGACTTTGACAAAAAATGTTAGCGCCTGATGCTAGCTGATTTACCTCAGAAAACCACACTAAAGTGCTCATTTCCTCAACCTCAACTCTGTTACATCAACGTGTGTGTTTCTGGGATCAGATCTCCACTTCCTTTCTCTTTTCTTTCTCCCTCCCACACTCTGGAAAGCACCGCTGGTGTACTAGCGCTGGGATTACTGAGCAGTACAGTGCCATGAGCACGTGTTTTGGTCATGCCATACCCAAATCCCCCCCCAAAAAAACACAGTGGCGGAGCGAGAACGGTGCAGGTTTGCGTGTAAGCAAAGCAGCAAGCGGAGAGGGAGATCCATCTTAGTGGCGGTTTAGCTGTGTTTATATCACTAGTGCGAGGGAATCATTTGTGACCTAAATACCATAATTTCCCCAAACAGAGATTAGCAAAATAGCCCTCGCCATAAGAAAGGCATCAAAGGAATTCCAGCGCTCTGTCGAGGGCTGCTAATGACACAAGCATTAGGTGCTAATTCAGCTTGACACTTTTTCCTGGGAGCTTTTTCACACACTTTTTCAATAAGCGAGCTCGGGGAAGAAGCCACAGGAATAACGAAAAGTGTAGAAAAACATTCCGTAAGGTGCTGTAAAAAAAAAACGTCAAAAATGACAGGGTCAGTTCGCTCGCTGATAAACAGCCCAGAGGTGAAGTCAAATAATTTTCATCCTACTTTCAGACATGCTTGGATGGTGAAACCTGACATAAAAGGCAAGTTAGGGCTTGAAAACGAGGGCAATAAAGGAAGGATTTTCATACCAGGTTTGAATCTGATTTCAGTTTTGTGTTTCTGTGCGTTTGAATCGCGCTGCTTTTCACCGAAATCTACAGGACATCTGCACAGCAACTACTATTTCCTTTGAAGGACAGGAAAACCCGTTCCTCAGCAATCCAACGCCTGATCCTAAACCAGTCACCTCTGTTCGTTAATTATCCCGGACTGAAATTCAACCCCATTGTTAAGGAACTCAAAATCACTCCTTCTCTGTAAGTCCCAAGTCATCTAAGGTTACGGCACATTGTTCTGGGACTTTTCAATGGATTTGCACCCTTCACCTGAGTCCAGGACACAGCAGCTGTTTCGGAGAAGCACTTAAAAGAGTTCTATAGGCAACAAATTGAGATGGTTCGCTCTTTATCCACCAACTGAGCAGAACCTACACTCTTAACATATTTGACTGATTTCAGCTACATTCAGCCATTCTGCCACAAATGCTATGAATTCACAGGAAGTAAAGGTTACCTACATACAATCTTTTTCGTCTTATGTGACACAGATGTGTTAGTATTTGTGTGGCAGTGTGAACAAAAAAAAAAGACACATTTAATCTGATTTATTCTATTCCAAATTGTTTCACTTCAATATATGCTATTAAAATCTGATAGAAATCCAATAAGGAGCAATACAAATCTTTTATGCAACTTTTATGGCAAGGAGAAGGGAAATAAACATCTAATAATATAGATAATATAGTATAATATACATAGGTCAATTAAATAGAATCAGATCTCTGCCACTTGTACTTCTTCTGTGTGACTGTAGACTGGTTTTATTTGAAATTAGAAATTCCCTGTAAAGAAACTAAAAGCTTTTTATAAAGTGGTAAAAATTGGGGTTATCAGGACCACAGCACAAATTTAGTCATTCTGTAAAGTACCTAAACCCACCTGTGAACTCCATCCAGATAGGGACTTGAACCCAAGACCCCAACACAGAGCAGGATGGATAGGATTGATCATGAAGTGTTACCTTACACCTGCATATACACAAATATAAGTGGTGAGGGAGATGAGTGAGTGAAAACTGGCCAGTATAGACATTTTAATTCCAAAGTTAGGTAGGCACTGGACTTCCCTCAACCCACAGTATCACTTATGTACTGGAAATGCACTGTATGAAATAGAAAGCATTACCACTCACAGCAGACAGAGCAGTGGGTGGTAATGATTGTGACTGGTGGTGTCTGGTTAGAATTGTCCATGTGAACAGACCAGGAGCCTTAAATTTGAAAGGTTTGAAAGCTTCTTTACATAAATGTCACAAAAAAATGTCACAAAAAAAATGTTTATGAAACTAAATTCATTTTTATTTTTTTATACAGCTTCAATCCGTAAAAAAATAATTTAAAAAAATTATAATTTTGAGTTTATAAATATTAACTGATTTTTTTTTTTTTTTACATGTAATTTATGTATATGTATTCAACAGAGTGTGCTTGTGTTTGTGTGTGTGTGTGTGTGTGTGTGTGTACTGACCGATGCACACTGGGGGCCCTGATGTGCTGGTGTGTGTCCGGGTGCAGAAAGGCCAGTGTGTGTTAAATATTTGAGGAGAGTGCAGCCTGGCCCAGGGGCAGAAGCGTGCGCACACACACATGCACGCACACACACACACACTCACAGCATGGGGAAACGTGTTTAAGTGCTGCCTTCACATTAAATATCCTGGCCCTGCAAATGCTAAAACAGCATGTACTGTGACAACATATCTGAAGGGTGATTACACCCCCCGTCAGACACACACACACACACACTCATATACACACACACACACACACACACACACACACATTTTGGAAAATAATTCACTTATACACTGTCTCACCAAATACACTCTGCATTAAAATAAAAGGACCAAAATCCAGTTATTATCATAAGAGAAATTGATACGCAGTGAACATGAGGAGGCTTCAGTCCAGGCCTGATGACCACAAGGAGCAGACATGGGCAGATCCCTGACGGAATACATGAATATTAACAAGCGTTTGTTCATGAAAAAAATGAATATTCATCACTTCACTGCGAATATTAACGTAGCAGTGCGCTAAATGCTAATGTATGTTAAACATGCGATGGGAGGGTTGTAAAAGCAACAGGAACACAGCTTTTGATGACAGCGCCGCTAAGTTGCAACAGACACTCCGAGTCACAAACCTTCTGATTGATGGCACTGTGTGTGTGTGTGTGTGTGTGTGTGTGTGTGTGTGTGTGTGTGTGTGTGTGTGTGAATCTACCCTGCAGACGTGGGTCTGGGGTTAATTAGGCGTAAAACACAATGCTAATCTAATGTTTATGAGGTCACCACTGGGGTCTGACAACCTAAGAGTGACACACAGGAGCGAGATGAGACGGGATTGGTTACACGAGGCACTCTGAGCTTGTTTGGTTGGTAATGTGCAGCGTTCATGGATGCAGTCTGGTGTATAGTATCTGCTTTAAGCTGAGAAAACATGTTTACACTAGAGCTTGATCTGGCTCAAACACTGCGGTTTCAAAGGCCAGTGTGAACACGTGGGAAGATGAGCTGCATTAAGTGTGTGATTAAGTGTGGGACCAAAGTCATGGCCCTCCCACCCTCTTCACACCTCTTCACAGTGCGAGGCTAAAGTTCGGACGACAAATATCAAAATAAGAAAAGAAAAATTGACTAATTTAAATTTTTTTATTTAATTTTGTGATTTCTAATATCTTAGAAATCTTAGTAAACAAAACAATAGGTTAGGCTGGTGCATGTTCACTTTTTTGACAGTTATTAATTAAACATATTAAACATATCACAAAAAACTCAAAAATGGCAACTTTACACAGGTCAGATCATTCAGAGGTTTCAGTGGAATATAAACTGAATATAAGTCATTTTGTAGTATTTATTTTGTTTTATATAACGTTACATTTTGATACAGTGTAAATAACAACCTGCCAGATTCATATTTTGCCAAAAAAGTGGCAAATCTGAGAAAAAAAAGCAAAATTTAAAAAGTTAAATTTTGTATGTCAGCAATAATATTTATGGACAGATTAACAAAGTTACACTTACATAGCACTTTTCTAGAAACCCAAGAACACTTTACAATCACATTTTTACACAAGTATTTACACTCAGCACTCGTCCACACACCGTTGAGAAGCGGCAGCCAATAGCGCACAGCTTACTCTCAACCGGAAACAACCGTCCACCTGGAGGACTGGGTCATTTTTCTGATCTCTATGTTTTTGGACTGTGGGAGGAGGAAACCCATACAGATACAGGGAGACATGGAAACTCCAACCAGGTAGGGATTTGAACCTAAGATCCCAGTGCTGGGAGGTGAAGTCACCGTGCTGCCCACATTTTTATTTACGCTTGTAAATGTCACATTTATAGTGCTAACAAGTGCTAATCTTATTTAAAGTCAATGATATATCTAGAACCTCCAAAAGTCCCAAAAGTTTAATTTTCTTGCCACAGAATTAGTCCCTTCCAGTGTAAATGAAAACCTGACTCTATGTTTTTTTTTTTTTTTTTGCAAGACTTTTTTCCTACATAGTAAATAAATATTAAAGTGATGCAGACTATGAAGGAACACATAAGGAATTATGTAGTAAATTGTGTTAAAGTGTTAAACAAACCAAAATACTTTGTGAAGCATTTAGGTGCTCTTATCTGGGGAGCTGTTAACTTGCGGTTTCTGAGGCTGGTAACTCACTGGGTCTTCCCGTCCTAGGGCAGACCTGATGAGTGCCAGTTTCATCATAAAAGTTTTGGTGGTCTTTTATTAGTGGATCTTCATTTCTTAAATTATTTTTTTCTTTACTTAGCTGAGTAATTCTTGTCATAATGTAGATTAGAACATTACTCAAATGGAGCTATTCACTGTATACCTGTAACTCTACCTCCTCACAACTTTATAACTGATGCTCTCAAACATAAACATTGAGAGACAAGAAATTCAAGTAAATAACTCTTGATAAGTTCAACACAGCTGTTAACTGAAAGCCTGAATTCCAGGTTACACTACCTCATAAAGCTGACTGAGAAAATCCAGCCAAGATGTGCAAAGCTGTGAAATCTAATTTGAAGAATCTAGTACACAAATATAAAACATATTCTGGTTTATTTAACACTTTTTTTTGTTTACTAAATAATTTCATGCATTTTTTCTGCATAGCTTGGATGACTATATTAAAGAATATTAATCTACAATGCAGACAGTTTAAAATATTTTAATAATGAAAATGTGCCAAACGTTTAAATGGTACTGTACTGTACTCTATTTCATTAAAATCAAATCATATGTTTGTTTTAACACCTCTGCAATTTATTAGCAGGGAGAGTGTTGCTATTCCCAAGCTGCCCCCTGAGGTCACACTTCATTATCAACTTGTCAGTGTAAACAACCATTGGCACCCAAACTTGTGCATACCACTGTATTTTATACTTTATTTTTCATACTTTCGCCCTATTGTTTCAGAAGCTCCTATTGGATGAGACACGAACACAGTGCTCTAGCTATGGTTTGGCTTTGGAGTCACTTGGATGTTGATTCATTTTAACAAACCTCTGGCAGCTAGTGGCACATGACAAGCTCATGGCTCGTTTTCACACCACAACCCAAAAAAGCCCTGATGTTTGCTGCGTCAGTGTGGCCTTTTTCTTTCACTTTATCACTATTATTCGTGTCTGAGACAATATGAAGATGCATCAGACAGATGTTTTATTTATCCCGGGCTCAGAACAGAAGCCGGCGCTGCAGTGACAGCTTTTACAAACAGCTCCATGCCTGGACGTGACTGCAGATCCCGTTGGTGATGATAACCCAACAAATCCCCAGTACACACACACACACACACACACATTCAAACACACACACACACACACACACACACACATACACACACACTGTTACTTCCCCAGCAGCTCCACTGAAGAGCACAGCTCTGTTTATCAGAGGCAGGGGTCATGCCGGGGTCACTGTACCACTTTTTTGTAGGAGGAGCCATGTCTGTTAGCACCGAAACAGAAGAGAGGGGCTTCAAACAACTGGACCACTCTGAATGGAGAGACGTGTTGTGTTAACCCTTGTGTGGTGTTCATATTTTTGTTACTCGTTTACTTTGTTACTTGTATTTAATTCAGCAAAATTAAGCAATTTTACATTAAAATGCTTTACACATGCTTGCTTCACCTAAATTGCAAGCAATATAAACAGCTTACATGGTTAATATTTGCCCTTTACCTTTCTTATGTTACATTTCTTTCAAAAAGTGCTACTCTTTTTTTATTAGTTTTTTAATAAAATGTAAAAGAAAATGAATTAAACTGAAGATATGAGTAGAAAATTTGTTTAGTTTCAAATTTACAAATGAAGCAATGTTTATTAGCCCTTGGCCAAACATACTGTATGTAATATAAATGTGTGTGTGGGGGGGGGTGTACAGTGTGTGTTTATCGAAAATGTGTTTTGATATATGTTTTTCACAAAAAATGAGCCAATGCCAATGAGTTTGAAAAATATTTTTTTAGTATCATTTGATGAAAAATGAAAACGGGTCCCACAGACCCGAACACCACACAAGTCAAACCAGCAGGGATATTAAAAATATAAAGTGTTCAATACATACATTTTTAATTTTTAGTTTTTTAAAATGGCAAAATTAATGAAAACGTCTGCCCTTGACCTGATTATTTAAGGTTTCGGGTACTTTCAGGTACTTTCAGGTACCACTGTACAATTAACTCGCAAACAGGGCAATCATTTTGCTAATCGATTATTCTGTCAATTTTTTTTTGTGGATTAAACAATTATTAATGGGATAAAAAGAGGGAAAAAGAAAAAAGTGATTCCCAGTATCTTTTAAAAAAAAATTTCTTTGTACTAATGTAACTGTATAAGGAACACACAATCTACCATTATTAAAAAATATTAGTTTTTACATAAAGAATTAGCCTGAAAATTACATAATTTGTATTATTATAATTACTCAATAACACAACAACAGTGTAGATAGTGTAAATATACACTTAGCTGTGATTTATAAACACTCACACGCAATGTCAGAGTCAGAAAATACTGTTGAAAAACTGTTGCCGCATTTAAGGTGGAACAGAAAATGCGCAAATTGCAAGTGAGATATATATTTACAAAAAATGTAACACTGTATTTGATAAGGTATTTGAACTATGTTTCTATTGCCCTGCTCACAGTTTCAACTGTTTAATGGAATAATCTTCAGATACTCTACTGCAAGAGAGTATCTGCTTTTTTAACAATTAGCTATTATTCATATTGAATTGAATCATGATAAGCTTTTTTTTTTTATTGCAGAATGCCTCTATGGATAATGTCCCCTAATAATGCGGCTGTGATTAACTCAAGTCAGTTTAAGAATAGAAGTGAAGCCCACTTTTCACTCTGATGACTAAAACCCACTCAGCTTAGCGGTACGAGGGGGGATTTTTGGGAACAGTGAGTAAGGTGTTGCTCATTCAGACTGGTAATTACCAAGCCTGCAAGCTGAGGCACATGGTTGAGGCCACAGCACTGAGGTCAAGATGGGTAAACTGGTGGCTTTATGAGCTTCCAGCTGAGTTCCAGTGAAGTTTACTTTCCTACAACTATAATATTTAAAAACAAGTTTACTACTAAGAGATATTGAAGAAGACCATAGAGCAGTTAAGTAGTTAGTTTATTAAGGTGAAGATAGCGAACATTTCCTCAACCAACATGATGTTTAACCTGCATTTAGTACCTTACCATACTTATATACTAGCAGCTTTATCAATATCTGAACATTTTATGTTGCCAACAACTGGATATCAAACCAATTTTAAAGTACAAGTAATATTTTTATATGTTTTTAGGGTGTTTTTACAACAGCACTATTTGGTCATGTTAAAACAACTCTGGTTCATTTGCACCCTTGGTGCAGTTTGTTTCAGCAACTACAACAAAACTGCGAGAGGTGTGGTCTCAGTCTGGTTGCAAACGAATTCCGAAACATTTGGTTTGACCCAACGACCTTATTATCAAATACACTCCTCATATTTGAGCTAAATGGCTGTTCAGGTGCAGTTTAACCTGATTTATTACCCAGATAATTAAGGCAATTATTATTAATGCCAACAGTCTGTTTTCACACCTTGTGCCTGCCCATTAAAATAGTGTCGAAGTTTAGGAATAAATCTACACTGATGGGAGTGGTGGTCTGGAAGTGAGGTGTGTTCAGGTAAATTTCTGAAGTGTTTCTATCTTAGCGGCGGGAAACACAGGTGTGCCACTGACTGAGTAAAACCATGACAACAGTTAGAGCCCATTCCCATCACACAGATGCACTGCAGCACCCAAATCCAGCTTTTACATAACATTACTGCTGCCTTAAATTAGCTGCTGGCTTACCTTGGTGCAGGTCAGTATCCTCTGCTGAGACGCACAAAGTGCTGCGCTGTTAAGATACCAACACGACAAAGTCAGAGCTCACCTGTACAAACAGCCTGGTCTGGTTTTGTTGATTTTTTATGTTAATACTAGATTCCTGTAAAGCTGCTATAAATCTATAAAAAATTAAAATATCAAATTTAAGTCTAAAAACAGTTTAATGTACAGATTTTACTAGATTTCCTCTCTCTCCATCTCTCGTTCTGCTCTCCTGAACAGCTGTTGCTTTGAAGATGGCTACGCTGGCAACAGCGGTGTTAATTTTATATGCTCTCCAAAAGGATCAAGTGTTATGCTAAGTAGCTCTTGACTGCGGCCTGCAGCAGCTGGTGAGGTGCTTGTGTGAGTGTAAGCGGCGCGGTCTGGGCTGGGATGCACACCGCTGAGGTAAGAGGAGGATAAACGGAGGCCGGCGGCAGAGGGAAGCGCTCGGCCCTGTCTGTTCACTCAAACACACAGTGAAGTACAACTGCTTATTACAGCACCCAGAGGAAGAGTGCAGCGGAACTTCTCTGTGTTTAACATTTAACTGTACTACACACACACACACACACAATTATATCTGTCCAGTATTTTATTTATTTTACTTTAGATATACAGGCGATGAAACTGAAACACCTGGCTTTAGACCACGATAATTTATTGTGGTGATGGACAGCTCTGGTGGAAACAGGAGAGTTGAGGTGCACATTGAATTCTGCCGTGATTTGATCAGCCGTGGTTTTATGCTTTTTGGATACAATCCAGTTTACCACCCGAACATCCCTTTCAGACAGCTTCCTCTTACAGCGTCCACAGTTAATCCTGTTGGATGGGGTTGGTCCTTCTTGGTGGTATGCTGACATTACCCTGGATGCCGTGGCTCTTGATGCATCACAAAGACTTGCTGTCTTGGTCACAGATGCGCCAGCAAGACGTGCACCAACAATTTCTTCTCTTTTGAACTCTAGTATGTCTCCCATAATGTTGTGTTCATTGCGATATTTTGAGCAAAACTGTGCTCTTACCCTGCTAATTGAACCTTCACACTCTGCTCTTATTGGTGCAATAATGTGCAATTAATGAAGATTGGCCACCAGGCTGCTCCAATTTAGCCATGAAACATCCCACACTAAAATGACAGGTGTTTCAGTTTTATTGTCCAACCCCTGTATATACATCTCTCATAATTGCAGTCATAAGACTTATATTTCTAAATCTTGCTTGATTTAAATATGCCTCATGGATTTACACATTATACTAAAGATTAAAACCAAAACCATCTGCAATGTTCAACCCAACTGCACCTGAAGTCACTAGTAAGCTAAATTTTTTTTCACTGGGGAAAAAACAATTCAGAAAAATCAATTAAGCTGTTTGTCTCTGTGTTTTTAAAGCAGGCTAATATTATCTACTATTTAAAAAAAACAAAGTAGAGCATTTTTTTTTTCAACAGCAGATGCAGAAAGTCATCGATCAGAGGCTTGTCTTTTCAATCCAGAGGCGTGAGCACATCTCATAGCTGTGAATAACAACATTTTCTTTTTTCCTTTTTTGATGTGAAACTGTTTCTGAATCTAATAATTATCCTCTTCATCCTCTTAATTCCGACTCCGGTGCTGGGCTGAGAACCAGGCCGGCTGCCAGCTCGGAGCAGAGCCGGCGTTGTCAGGAGGATTACAGTCATACGAATCGCTCCGCAGGAGGCAGAGCAGCCTGCAATTACCGAGCGGCGGCGCCTTTGATTTAAAGGAAACTTTCAGAAACTGACTAAAATGTTGAATAATACGCCATTAGAGATTCCACAGGCCAGCGCTGAAAAGAAACCCTCCCCTTTTAGAACGAGCCCCCTCCCCTCGCTCGCCTGTACACACACACACACACACACAGAGAGACAAAGTTGTTTTGCTGAGGAAGACTGAAATGCAATTGATGTTTAGTGATCACAGGCTACAATGCAGGGGACAGACAGGCCAGCCTGAACCACCTGTGACTATTAGCGCTTATGCTAATGCTCCTTTTTTGAGAGTTTTTACAATTTTTAACAAACCTATTAAAAATATTCACTTTCTGCCAAATATGCACTCCCCCTCTTACAAATCCAAGCCCCCCCCCAACAGAAAAATATCAGTTTATTCTTTGCGATGCGCTGAAAGAAATGGCTTCTAAAGGAAAGGAATCTTTTATATGACGTCCCCTCGGATTTTTAAATGAAAATGAGGGGTCAACTTCTCTCATTTTCCTCACAAAGGCGTGAAAGGAGGGACGGGATTGCGGAGGGAGGGGGGGGGGCTGGGTTGTAGGGGAGGGGGTGCTTGATGGTTACAGCAGAAGGTGAAGAGATGAAAAAGGAAAAAAGGAAAAAAGGGGAAAGGCAAAGAGAGGGATCGGAGCGGCCGCTCGGCTCACATCAATGCCGCATTGTGCGCCTCGCCAGAGACGGGCCACAATCACAGCGGCCCGGTAATTAAATTTCACACAATATGAGGCAGCAAATGACATGTAAATTATAAATGGCCGATTTCCTTGCTTTCTGCGACAGTGTTAAATAAGAGAAATCATTAGATTATACTGTGCGAAAGGGAGGGAGGGGCCTTTCCGAACAAGGGAGGCAGATTCAAACAGCGGCGCGGACAATAACGCCAGCGACGCGGGATTGTGTTTGTGTACCTGCGCACAAAACACACATTATGGGCACCTTTCTTTTCCGCCCGGCCCACCGAGATGCTCGGGCGGCCGCGAAAAGAAGGAGCGAGATAAGTGGACGCACTTCAGCAGCTCCTTGTTTCTATCCCCAATTACCCTCTAAATAAATAGACACAGCCCACTGGCATCAACAATGAAATATAGCTTGAAAAGGGAAGAAAAGTGGACCCTTTTCAGAGGCGCTCGAATGCATACAGAAGCACCGAGGGGTAATTGCAAAGAGGAGACGAGGACAGAGGAGAGGAGGAGACACTGCTTTTCATGATGACAGAGAGAGAGAGACGGAGAGAGCAAGAGAGAGACAGAAAGAGAAAGAGAGAGAGAGAGAGGAATACTAACCAGAGTTCATGTCTCACTTCAGCAGATTTAATAAAAAAAAAACTAACAACAACAGAGAACGATAAAAAAAAAATAAAAAAAAATAAAAAACACTTGGAAAGCTGAACCACAGAGCAAATAATGACTGTCCATGTACTGTAAGGACAGCGTGAATGGACAGCATTTGGAGGCCATATTGGTCAGCAAAGATTACTGTTTTGTAGAGTAAACAGAGCTGATCTAAGAAAAAAAGAGAGAGAGAGAGAGCGAGAGAGAGACAGGGAGAAAAATACAAACACATACAGTGGTTTGAAAAAGTTTGGCCACCTCTAAAAATGTTCATGATTTTTCATTATAAATCACTGGTTGTTCAGATCAGCAATTTCAGTTAAATACTGTATATCATACAGCAGATGAACACAGTGTGATATTTGAAAAGTGAAATGAAGTTTATAGGCTTTACAGAAAGCCTGCAATAATTATTTAAACTAAACTAAATCAGGCAGATGCATAAATTTGGGCACCCCAATCAAAAAAACTACATCAATATTTAGTAGATCCTCTTTTTGCACTAATAACATCCTCTAAACTCTTCTTAGAGCTTTCAATGAGAGTCTGGCTTCTTGTTAAAGGTAATTGGATCATTCTTCCTTACGCTTTAAATAACACCACAGATTTTCAATATTCAGGTCTCTGGACTAAGATGATGTTCTTGTTCCTCTGCATATATGCTTTAATAGATTTAGAGCAGTGTTTAGTGCTGTTGTCTTGTTAAAGTAAGCAACTGATTGGTGGAAACTTCACACTAGACCTCAAGCAGTTTGGACTGTGTGTCTCTCCACTCTTCCTCCAGACTCTGCTCCCTTGAAATTTTTTAAATGAAATGTAGAATTTACTGATGATCAGTGATGGTTTGTTTGGAGAGTCATGTCATCTGCTGGTGTTGATCCACTGTGTTTTATTATCAAGTCTAAAATCAGTGCAGTTTTGTTTTCCAAAAAAATCTTACAGCACTTCATGCTTCCCTCTGCTACTGACAACTTTTTTGGAGATGCGGATTTCATTTTCCAGCAGGACTTGGCACACTGCCCACACTGCCAAAAGTACCAATTGGTCTTATATAATATTAAATGTTTTTGAGACACTGATTTTTGGGTTTTCATTGGTTGTAAGTCATCAACAACTATACAATATAAAGAAATTAAATAAACGCTTACAATAGAACACTCTGTGTGTGATACATCTATATAATGTATGACAACAGTCAACAGAAAATAAAGACATGTTTACACTAATATCAGTCGTTGCAATGTCATATGTTTCTTTACAACATGTGTAATGCCCTGCTAAGTGCAGTTCAGCCACTGACCTAGTCTTAGAGTCTCTGTAAAGCGCAAAATCCACCGGAGATCCTATGTAAACCTATGTAAAACACACTAAGGTGGGTAGTCCAGGTCCAGAAAGAGCCAAGTTGGGGAGCCCATGAATACTAATTTACGAGTTGACATAGACACAGTGTTTTTGCTGATCAACTTGTTTTTCTGAACATTTTCTTTTACTAGCTACTGCAGACAATGGAAGTTGAGGAAGAGTTTCAGTGTTTCATACGCAGAACTATTGTATTATGAACAAGAAAAAGTGGATTTTAGCGGAAGAAGACCTTTAATCTAGTCATTACAGTCAGATGGGTCATGTTGACCATAAACCTTAAAATCCTAAAATCTGTGTACAGAATTATACCTTGGGTCTTAACTCCCATAACTTTACTTTAACATTACTGCCATAGTTTGCAAGGATTTCACAAACCGTAAAAAATACAGCAGAACCCTTTGGGACATCATAAAATTTGTTAAAATTGTAAAAAACAGTTTACAAAATAATACACAATGGTTTTTGCATTTGAACCAAAAATCTAAATCTATGGTTTATGAACTTTAGTACATTAGTGCAAAACTACACATTTAATGGCAATTTAAAGCTCTATCTGCACTATCAAATGCACTGCTAATTTTCAACACCAGGGTTTCTATCCCAAAAGAGTCATAAAAGCTCAAAAGTCACCCGATTCTCCAAAGCAACTCCTCTAAACAGTGATTAAAAGGTAATATGTGCTTCAAGTGGGCTATCATACAGCTCTGCAGCCCCTTTAATGAGGACAAATCCTCTTTCAGTCAGTGGCCAGGAGAGAACAGGCCAGCCTAGAGTGATTGTGAGGAAGCTCATTAAAAATGTGGAATAGTGCAGTGAGAGAGAGAGAGAGGAGAGGAGAGAGGGAAAGAGAGAGAGGGAGAGGTTGCGCCTTTCTGCTCGAGTAGCTTCAAGTGGCCTCCAGGATAAATGTTCCCGCTCTCGTCTCGAGTAGTTGTATTGCACCGAAGTGCCGAGAGGAGAAAAGAGCCACAACTTGTTAGTCAACAAGTTAGCTCTAAGGACTGGAGAGGGATTTCGGGTGGGGGTACACACACACACACACACACACACACACACACACACAGAGAGAGAGAGAGAGAGAGAGAGAGAGAGAGAGAGAGAGAGAGAGAGAGAGAGAGAGAGAAAGGCATTCTTACAGAAATTAGTTTATTTATTGTGATGTTAGATATATAATAATATATACATCATATTTCCACTTATTCTTTCCTACATAGGGATGCGCCTGTATGTGAATTATGACAACCACAAACTGTATTGTTTTTCATTGAGATTTTTTTTTTGTGTGATATTGTGGCGTGGAAGAGGAAGGAGGACTCGGGAGACTCATTGCAAGTACTCAACAGCTCTTTATTAACAGGCTTGCCACTCACTTATAGCCTTTAACAAGGCTGGGAGAGCGAAACCCAACTGCCACCACAGCGCAAACAGCCCTGAGGCCACCAACCCAGCTATCCAACACAAAGATGGTAGGTCCCCTTAACCCACCCAAAACATACCCCCATAATGCCCCGCTGGCCCCGGATCACCATACCCCGCCCCCACAGGCACACTAAAAGCTGGCACACACACACACACATACGCCACAATATTAAGTGAAGTGGAACAAAAAGTATGCACATTTATTTGAATTAAATACAGATCTGAAAAGTGTGACGTGCAAAAATATTTAGTATTCAGTCCCCCAGTCTATTTAAATACTTAGTGGAGCTAAGTATTACAGCTGCAGACTGAGATTTTTACCCATTCTTCTTTGTAAAATAGCTTGAGCTTAGCTCAAGTCCTCCTGTTTGTTTATATACCTTTCTTAGCACACGGCCCTCTCTGTGTTCGCCTTGTCTCCGCCCATGTCTTCAGTGCTCCCACCTGTGTTCATTTGTAGCTCCGCGCCCTCGTTACCTGTCCCCAGGTGTTTCCTGTTAGCTGTTGCCTTCATGTGTATTTTAGTTTCAGTGTTTTCAGTGTTAGTTTGTTGGTTCTTGTACGTTGCCACATCGGTTAGGTTGTAGTTTTTTTTCTTTGTTATCAGTCTTGGGGAAATCAGTGTTTATCTTAGTTACTCTGTTTGTTTTTAGTTATCCTGTTTTGTGTTTATTTTGGCTTTTTTATCTGTTAAAATAGAATATTACTTGCATTTGCGTCCGCTCTCCCTGCTCCAACTGCTGCCTCTCCCTGCTCCAACCTTGTCTTGCTGGGGTATGAACACTTTTGTAAACCACTGTATTTCTGCCTTATTGCCATATTTGTTGATGCCAATACATAAAGATTTAAAAGGTGTAGAAACTGGGACTTACAAGCTGCGGCTCTTCTCTCTCAACACACATTGTTGTAGCCTTGTAAAAAAAAATTAACATTTCATTTTTTTCCTCATCAATCTGCACTTATTACCCTATAATTACAGGACTGTGTAAAGGCAAATGGTCCTGGTCCTATCAAATTAAATAATCAAGGAAGAAGTGCCTTTATTATAAAAGGTGAATAAGAACCCAATAGTCATTCTGGTAGAGCTCTAGAGTGAGCTTTCAGAATGTAAACCATCTTTGCAGCTGGGGTTTAACCAATGGTTGGCATGGATGGCAGCTTCAGGAAGAGTTCACTTTGCATTGTTGATTGTGAGACATTATAAAGACAGGGGTGTATCGTTCCAAATCACCTACAGTTTATACTACAGTTAAGATAAGAGCTCACTTCTGGCTTTGTTTAGACATGATAAAAGATCAGGAACAATCATTGTAAATAACTCAATCAAATCAAACAGATAGATTAAGGTTCTTTTGTTCATCAATGTCACAAAGTAACAACGGGCCTAATATTGTCAGAATAACTGCACTGAAAACCCCTAAGTTGTTTGAACTCATATAATTTAAGTCTGTTTTACATAAAATTAGATAGTTAAACATTCGTGGGCACATATTATACATTCAAACTGAGATCTTTGAGTTAAACCAACTTATAATAACTAAGACTAAGTTTAGTCTGTTGCCATTGGCAGCTTCTGTTTCATTGGCTTCTGTCACAATCTATTTGCATACTGGGCGTGTCCAACAGTTTCTGACTAACACTAACCATCAGTGCGTGGTGATTCCCCCTGGGTTACCTTAGAAATAAATCAACTTCTCCTTTAGTTGTAATAACTTGATGTTTTAATTTATGCTAACTCAAGTTTTCATTCCCCATTGCTTAAAAAAAATTGAGCAAACCGGCTGCCTTAAAAAAGTTAAGTAAACTCAACTTATCCGGACTTACAGTTACAAAAATAAAAAGTTAAATCAAGTTCCCCTTTAGTTGTAACAACTTGATGTTCTAAGTTATGCTAACCTTTTTTTCTTATGTTTTCATTACCTATTACTTAACGTTTTTAAGGCAACTGGTTTTCTACATTTTGTTAAAGAAAATTCAACTTATCCAGGCTTACAGTGTGCGGCAACTATGATTTTAATGAATACTAACAAACCAGACAAAACTGGAACACATTATTTGAATGGTTGACAAATCACAAAGTGTACAAATGTAAATTTGACTGGTTTAGAGTAAAAGAAACCCTTTCTCTCTCTCTCTCTCTCTCTCTCTCTCTCTCTTTCTCTCTCTCTCTCACACACATACACACACACACACACACACACACATGAGTACACACTTATACACACACACACTCACACACACCAAATCAGGACTGCAAGATGTCATAACAAGTGAAATACAAAAAGGCAAAGCAGCACCCTCATCCACATCTCCAGTAAATGCATGTGACTCTCCGTTTAACCCTCAGTGTCTCTCTCTCTCGTTCTCTCAGGAAAGAGGGAATGACAGAGAGAGAGAAAGAGAGAGAGAGAGAGAAAAGGGGGAATGAGTAGGAATACTCTCTTGCCCTCCCCCTGTCAGCTCCAGCAGCCTCAGAGGCATGCCCCAGCCCAGATTAACCCTGATGGGAGAATGAACCCCGCGGGCTCTGCTCGTCCAGCTCCAGCACCCAGAGTTCAGCCAGGGAGCCAGCATACACTATACTCACACACACTGACACACACACACATACACGAATACACAATCATACACAGCTCAGCTCGAGCCAAACATCATCAACAAACTCACATACCCACTAACATACAGGAGTTGGACAATGAAACTGAATCACCTGTCATTTTAGTGTGGGAGGTTTCATGGCTAAATTGGAGCAGCCTGGTGTTCAATCTTCATTAATTGCACATTATTGCACCAGTAAGAGCAGAGTGTGAAGGTTCAATTAGCAGGGTAAGAGCACAGTTTTACTCAAAATATTGCAATGCACACAACATTATGGGTGACATACCAGAGTTCAAAAGAGGACAAATTGTTGGTGCACGTCTTGCTGGCACATCTGTGACCAAGACAGCAAGTCTTTGTGATGCATCAAGAGCCACAGTATCCAGGGTAATGTCAGCATACCACCAAGAAGGACGAACTACATCCAACAGGATTAACTGTGGACGCTGTAAGAGGAAGCTGTCTGAAAGGAATGTTCCAAAAAAACATTAAAAAAAACATAAAACCACGGCTGATCAAATCACGGCAGAATTCAATGTGCAGCTCAACTCTACTGTTTCCACCAGAACTGTCCGTCGGGACAGTAGATTATTGTGGTCTAAAACCAGGTGTTTCAGTTTCATTGTACAACCCCTGTACAGTACAGACACAAAAGAGAGAGAGACAGACAGACAGATACACAGACAGATAGACAGACAGACAGACAGAAGCAGAAGCATTAGCAGTTAACGCTGAAGCAGACCCAGTCTGGGCCAATTTAACCACAGTGTTTAATGTTTAGTGTTTGAGATGAGGCCTCAATTAAAAATGGAAATGAAGCAGACAGACAGCAGCGGCAATATTCAAATGGCTGCCAACGTGTGTGTGTTTGTGTGTGTGTGCGCAGGGTTGGATAGGGGTTGGGCAGGGAAGAAAAAAAAAAAGACTCGATAAAACAACGTCAACAACGGCTCAGTCGCTAGCTTTTCACAGAGGAGAAAATTAATTATTTCAAATACATGTGGACCTTTTATGAGCGCCGGCTTGATTTGCATTGAGGAAAATTCAGCAGAAGTAATTGGTGCGCACTGAATGAACTCAATTTTCATTCCGAGTTTTCTCAAAGTCCCCAGGCATGGCGCGCGGGACGCACGCCGCAACACAAACAAAAGTGAATATGAAAAGGGAACATGGGGAGGGAATATTACCGGAATCACACAACAAAGGCCCGAGCAAAATTGTCTTAACGCCGCAAATGAATGATGAAGGCTTCATTCATGCGGCAGGCTGAAAAAAACAGATATCACATGGCAAGCTGACAGTTGATGTCTTCATATAAATGTAAGAATTTACATTCTAATTAAAGAGAATTTACATCTTAATCAAAGCGGCGCTCTTTGTTTAGGCTTGTGTGTGTGTTTTAAATGCGGCGAGCGGCACCGCCGAGCCGGGAACTCGCCGATCTAATCAAGCTGCCCTATTATGAGCAGACATCAATGCAATGTTTAAAAGTTGGGGAGGGGGGGAGGGGGTAGTTGATGAGAATTCAAAAAGGATGTAACTTATTTGCCCTTTTTGAGGATTTTTCCCTTTTGGAGGATTTTTGGTGGATCATTTTTTTGTTTGGTTTTGGAATCATATCCATGTCATAAGAAAACTGTTAATAAATATATATTATCGGGTTAAGACAAATGCTTAGATGTTGCTGATATTGCAAGCTGATATGTGATAATGCATTTTCTTTTTATATTCAAAAGACCAGATGGTTTAGATGATGATGGGCTACTGCACAAAAATCTCTGCATTTAAGAATTTTAGAATGGAAACTTCACAGAAGAAGGAATAAACCTTCATAACTGCCAATAAAGAATTTATTGCAGGTAATTTTGGAGCACTATTATTGGTTTAGTCGTGATGAAAATCTGCAAAATTGTACAAATTACAAGCATTTTGCATTATTGCTTTGCTACATTTACATTACGACTGTGAGACTAACAATTCCCACTAAGTAATACCCTGCATATCAAACTATACTTGCAAACAGTTTTAATAGCTTAAGATTTCCAGGTGGAAGTCTCGCTTGTGAAATTTGGACCTTATGTTCATCAACCATCAGCAGTCATAATGAAACTTAAATATTTTAAACTTATTTTACAATTCACACTGTAGCCCTGTTTTTTTCTGTACTCGAAGAAGAATTAAGACAACGGTGTTGCTATAGATATATACAAATTGCTTTACTCTTCGTAGGGAGTTTCAAAAAACGTAATAATAAAAGGAAATCTCACTTACAATTAGGGTAAAGTAAGGTTAAGTTAAGGTTAAGTTAAAGTTTGAATTAGATTTAGATGTAGTAGGTTGAGTTTAGGTTCATGTAGTGCTGCACAATATTGGAAAAAAAAAGTTAATAAAATTGTGATCTTTTGTTGTTGTGCAATATATAATGTGAAGATTGGAGTAAAAAATAAATATTATAATCTGCAACTGGTAGGTATGCTATGAAATATGAAATAGTTGGATTTTAAGTGCCAGTCAAGCATTTGGACACTTGAAGAAGAATTAAGAAAACAGTGTTGCTACAGTTAAAGTTATATTAAGAGGATACAATATTATATTATAGAGGATAAAGAGAGAGGGTAAGGTGCATTGACCTGTTTTAATACAATTCCTGGATTAATAAAAATCCCAAATATTTATGAAAACAGGCTTATAAACCAATACCCATAATACCAAGTAGATAAGCTTTAGGATATGGGTATTTATATAAAATTTAATGAGGTCCAGTTATTAAAAAGTTCCTTCAGTTAACTTCCAGGAGTTTTTAACTTCCAGGAGTGTGGCTTAACTTAGAATGGAATTAAATGGGCAGAAGCATATACACCATTTAGCAAAGCAGCTACAGCCTGCTTTATCGCTAGCATGCTAGCCTGCTAGCCTGCTAACGACGATCCAACATCCAACACTGAACTCCCATTCCACTCTTATCTCCCCTAATGAGAGCCCTCCGATAAGAGACAGCTAGCAGCCCTGGCTAACTCTAAAATAATATTCCATCGGCAGCCGAGGCTGTAAATCAGTTTAATACACTCGCCGAACATTTATGCGCCTAAATTTAAAAGTCATCCTCCAAACATTAGCTCACACAAAAGACTAGCGGCTAAATGAGGCATGATTCATGAAACGGATACCTTTAATCATCGCTCCTAGCCCCCAAAAGGTCGTTTAGCATATTCTATCTAAGTGAGCAGCTTATTCTTGCTTCGTTACTGTTAATTAAGACCTGTCATATTTCCCCGCACAATGTGTGTCGGCTAAGAGCTTTGGCATCGGCCATAAAACTAACATCAATTCTGGCGGGCGAGTCGTGGAAGGAAGGAGAGCAGGGAGAACAAGGCAAGAAACAACAGGCCAAGTCCCAGTTTTAGGCTTGAAATATTTATATATACATAAAATATAATTTTATATAATTTTATATAATTATATATAAATTTAGGCATCCCATCTGAAAAATGATTACATCAATATTTAGTAGATCCTCCTTTTTGCAGAAATAACAGCCTCTAAACGCTTCCTACAGCTTCCAATCCAATGAGAGTCTGGCTTCTGGTTGAAGGTATTTTGGACCATTCTTCTTTATCTTCACAAAACATCTCCATTTCAGTCAGGTTTAATAGTTTCTGATCATGAACAGCCCATTTTAAATCACACCACAGATTTTCAATAATATTCAGGTCTGGGGACTGAGATGATCTGAGCTGATCATTCCTGAACGTTGTGCTTGTTCCTCTGCATGAATGCTTTAGTAGATTTTGAGCAGTGTTTAGTGTTTAGTGTTTAGGGTCATTATCTTGTTGAAATATCCAGCCCCTGCGCTTTAACTTCAACTTTCTCACTGATTATTCAACAGTCTTGTTCTCAAGAATCTGCAGATTTTGACTTGAATTCATGAGACCCTCAACTTTAACAAGATTCCCGGTACCTGCACTGGTCTCACAGCCCCACAGCATGATGAACCACCACCAAATTTTACTGTGGGGAGCAGTAAAGAGTTTGTGTTGGAATGGTGTGTTCTTTTTCCACCATGCATAAAAAAACGCCCTCCATATAACTCAATTTTAGTTTCATCAGTCCACCTTCATCAGCACCTTATTCCAAAATGAAGCTGGCTTGTCAAAATGTGCTTCAGCTTTTGCATACCTCAAGCGTCTCTGTTTGTGGCGGGTGAGCAGAAAAGGCTTCTTCTGCATTAATTACTCTCCCATACAGCCTCTCCTTGTGCAAAGTGCGCTGAATAGATGAACGATGCACAGTGACACCATCTGCAGCAGGATGCAAGATGTTGTAGGTCTTTGGAGCTCTGGAGGTCTGTGGGTTGACTATGACCGTTCTCACCATTCTTCTCCTCTGATTATCTGAGGTTTTTTTTTGTTCTGCCACTTCAGATCTTATCTAGAACTGTGTCTGTGGTTCTTCCATTTCCTCACTATGAAAACTTCCTCACAGTGGAAACTGACAGCTGAAATATCTGAGATCTGCTACACTTCAGAGAAGATAGAAAGAGGAGAAAAACTTGCAATTGGCCACTTCAACCCTTTCTATGATCACCTGTGTATGTAGGTCAAGGGTCAATAAGCTTAACAAACACAATTTGTGTTCGAATAATTTATGGAAAAGGTATTAAAATCAAAATGTACACACCTGATTATTTTTGTTTAAAGATTGTATACTTTCTGTAAATCCTACAAGCTTAATTTTGCTTCTTAAAAACTGTTTTTTTTTTATTCTTGAAGAAGCATTTTCATACCATTAATTGTATATGCATCAAGTAATATTACAAAAAGAAAAAAAAGAGTTGGCATTCTTAGGGAACCCAAATGACTAGCACTGACCCTGTTTATCTTTTTGTTTTTATAATACTGGTACAATTACGAATGTTATCTTTAAAAATCCAACATGTAACAGAATAGGAAAATGACATAATGTTTTTTTTTTTTTTTTTTTTTTACCGTTACCTGCTAAAACTGATTCTTGCTGAAACCAGCTGGTTACAAAGTAGCCTCAATCCATCTATTTCCCCATTTGTACTGCCCATATTGTTTGCTTCTTCAACCAAATAAAATGATTAACCGAATGCGAAACGGACCGCCTCGCAGCAGCTCTCTCACTGTCCCCGCCGCCTTGAGACACGAGTCACATGAAGGATTTGGCATGCAAGGAGTGCACAGACATGGAGAAAAGACACTGCGGCGCTGCTGCAGTGTGACAGAGGGAGACTGGAAGGCTCTCGGTGGCTTTTGCATTAGCATCTGTTTCGGTTCGACTGGGGTAAACTAGCCAATAGTGTCAGCGGGGAGCATTAGGCCAAGAGCCATGAGACAGAGTGCAGAGTGGACAGAAAGAAAGCTGTGAAAAGGAGGTAGGAATGGACACCAGGAAGCTCATGGCACACGGATGAAAAATGGACGATGGTCCAGGCTATATGGAAGTGTGGTCCAGAGACATGGTTCCAGATAAATTTAAAACTGAGGTGTGTCTCACATATTACACATACACATATCTCACATACACACACATTAGTCCATACAGTATTCTTTTGCTTTTGCTTTTTTGCTTTTCATAATTTATCCTTAACTAACACATTTTAATATTAGACAAATATAACCTGAGTAAAAGTTCAAAAGCAGATTTAAATGATAACAATTATTTTCTTAATGGAAAAAAAAATTCTATTTAAATGTAAAAAAAAAAAAAAAAATTTGCCCCCTAAACCCAAGCAAATGTTTTTTATTTACTGATTTCATGCATTACAACAGCATTTCAATCAGACTTCAAAACTCTTAGTTTATTTATTTATATATATTTGTTTTGCCATTCCGAGGTGGACTTGCTGATGTGCTTTGGATCATTGTCCTTTTGCAGAACCCAAGTACGGCTAAGTCACGAATTGCAGCAGGGAGTCGAGGATGGGGATAAAAGTGTGAAATATATATATATATATATATATATATATATATATATATATATAATCTAAACAAAAGAAATCTAAACAAGAAACCATATAAACACAAGACAAGATAAATAAACAGACAGGGAATAAACTAAGAAAAACAGAGACTAAATTGAAACACCTAGGGGCAGGTAACGAGTGGGCGGAGTCAAGACATAAACACTGGACCATGTGCTGGGGAGCACATGGCAAGGAAAACAAGGCAGGAGAGCCACAGAACAGGACCAGAACATGATAGGCACAAACTGATAGATGAACATACTCCTTCAGGATTTTCAGTTAGAGCAGAATTCATGGTTACATCAATTACAGCAAGTTGTCGGAGTGTTAGTCCTGACGCTGTCAGCCTGCCTGATTCGGACTCTCTTTACTTGTCACTAAAGACTCCATTTCTCAGCATACACCCAAAGTGGCCTTCCCTCACTCCACTGATCATGTGATGCTACAGCGTTCCTGCTCTCCAAGCTTTTGATTGTTTTGATTGACCTGTTCTCCCTTGTATATACACCCCTCAGTCTCTCAAGCTCATTGCAGAGTATTGAATATGTTGAGTATAGTAACTGTTGCTGGCCTTTTAGTATTTTTTACTCCTCTTTTGCCTCATCGCTTTTTTTTGGGGGGGGGGGGGGGGGGGTTTATCGTGTAGGACCCTGCTTTGCCTCACTACTCTTGTAAGCCTAGACCTTTTATTAATAAACATTGTTTTTTTTGTATCTGTGAGTGTCGATCCTGCATCTGGCCTGTGTGATACTGAGTGTGTGAGTGTAAGTCTACAAATAAATAAATGTGTGTATGTGTGTGTGTGTGTGTGTCTCCAGTGAGTTTGTGAGTGGAGTCTCAGTAGGGTTGTTTCAGAACAGCTCTACAGTACAGCAGGAAAAGCGAGACACACACTGCTTTCCTCTTCATCTCTCGACATGTTCAGAGTTTTCATCACGCAACCTCTCCGAGCCACGCTCTCAGCGGGCTGCAGCGCTAGCTGACTTAGCCCTCGGCCCACTGCGGCTCTGCTAGCATGCGCAGGAGTAGTCTCAGAAGTCTCCTCACAGCAGGACGACAAAAGAGCTTCCCAAAACACGGCCAGGGCGTTTCTCACCTGCGCAACTCCACAAAACACTACAGCAGAATAGAAAAGAAGACTGCAGAGCTACAGAAGGGATCTGGCCAATAGCCTAAGCATGAGCTTGGGGTAAAACACTGTTTAAAAAAGAGCAAACCAAAGGTTTGCAATAAGAATAAAATGGCAATAGCATCACTTAATGTCGCTTGACATGATGTGCTAAAGACAGTCCTGCTTTATTCTGAATAAAATAACTGGTGTTTGTTGGATGATACTGTAATTAACACCTCAATTCATTCAAACAAACACCAACAGAAACATATATCAAGAATAGGTTTTACTTATGATGATTTGCATTAAACACTGATTGATTAAGGGTCTCATATTTTTGCCATGTAGGATGTTATAGAGCAACATATAGAGCAATATCATAATAGTTATAAACAAAAAATAATGCACTGTTTTACTGTACGATAATTGTCTATAATGACTGAATTTATTCACATTATAAAGAACGTAATCACATGAAATTATTTAGTGAGTTTTATTTCTGTGTAAATTTTAGATTCTCCAAAGTAGCACCTCTTGCTTAGATGACAGTTTTGCGCATCTTGGCTGGATTTTCTCAGTCAGCTTTATGAGGTAGAGTCACCTGGAATTCAGCCTTTCAGTTAACAGCTGTGCTGAACTCATCAAGAGTTAATTACTTAAAAAGTTAATAAGTTATATTTGTTGTTTAAGCAAGCTATATTGGTTGGATCAGCAATTTCAGTTAAATATATCTCAGAGCAGATAAACAAAGTGATATTTGAGAGGTGAAATTAAATTTATAAGATTTTCAGAAAGGGTGTAATAATTATTTAGGTCCCACTTTATAATAAGTGTCTCTAAGTACTATGTAGTTACATGGTAACAATCATGTAACTACAGTGTAACTACTGATGAAGTACACATTGTTGCAGATTAACTACAGAGGTACAGGTTATGTAATTACACATGTGTATTAAGGTTAATTTTGGGTTAATTCAGGGTGAGTGTACTTACATAAGTAATAGAGCAGGACCATTCTTTGAACAATGATCATAATAATAATCATAAAATATATCATTAATTTTATATTAATAGTAAAAAACGCAAGACAAGTGGAAGCAGAAATGAATAAACATATCTAAGAGATACAAATTCTGCCACTGTTCTGTCTTTAATGCTAGTTTCTGGTTCTGGTTTCATGTTTTTACTACTAAAAATGAAGAAAAATCTCCTGATTTTAAGCATGAGCACTTTAATACCAAAAAAAGAAGAAAAAAAACAGCAGGTCTGTCTTAATTTGCTTCTTCAAATGAAAGAAGGCAAAGAGTAAATGACCCATAGAATGCCCTCTGGATCATGAGAAGCTTCACTGTCTAGTTCAAGTGCAGAGACCTGCCCCTGCCCGTCTGCATTTCTCAGACTCAGTCAACGGTATAACTGCATGAGGATAGATTCTGCACAGCAATGACAATCATACACATTTACACACAGCTGTCTGAGGGACTGACTCTACTGATGGCTCTATTAGGCCTGCATAGGTGTGTAACTGATAACTGAGTCTCTTTATTTGATAACGGCAATCAAAGCTGTTAGTGTGGTAGTCCTGAATTGAATGTTTATACAATTTCTTGGAGCCAGAGCTACAAGAATAAAAAGGGCTGGGGGTTATGACTAAAAACTCATCTTAATACACTGAAGAGAAATGAAAATGTACAATACATGGATTTAAACAGCCTTTGTTTAAAGCTGTTAAAGCTTTAGTATTTACTCATTTCCCATTCGATGTTTTAAATTTTAATTTTTTTCCTACATTGTAAATTAATACTGAAGTCTTCCAGACTGTGAAGGAACACATAATGAATCACGTAGTAACTTAAAAGTGTTCAACAAACCAAAATACTGTGTGAAGCATTTAGGTTCTCTTATCTGGGGAGCTGTTAACTTGCACTTTTTTGAGGATGGTAACTCTGATTAATTTATTCTGTTCAACAGAAGAAACTCTTCCTTTCCCTTTTCCTGGGGCGTTCCTGATGAGAGCCAGTTTCATCATAAAGTTTTTGAATGTCTTTGCAACTGCACTTAAAGATACTTTCATTACAATACTCAAGTAGGGCTATTCGCTGTATAACAACCCTACCTCTTCACAACGTTACAACTGAAGTAATTAACTCTTAATGAGTTCAGCACAGCTGTTAACTGAAAGCTTTAATTACAGGTGACTCTACCTCATAAAGCTGACAGAGAAAATCCAGCCAAGAGGGGCCTTTGTGAAAAATGTAAAATATAAAAAAAAAAAAACAACATTGTGGTTTGTTTTAACACTTTTTTGTATACTAAATAATTCCATATTTTCCATATTTGGATGACTTTAGTATTAATCAAAAAACATTGAAAAGCTACTGAAACTGTTGACTGCTAGTGAATATATATTTGTGTGTGTGTGTGTGTAAAATAATAAACATAAGACAATTGCGCTCTTCATGCTATTAAATTAATTTCACAAACTGCATTACATTATGCTGTGCTCCTTTATGTTGCTGTATAATAATTTACACTGAACTCTACTGATCCTCATCCCTCCAGAAACCAAACCAAGATACAGGGTGTAAATGTTTAATAATAATAAATCATTTTAATATGTGTTATACAGACTGTTTAATGTGAGTGGGTGAAAAAAGTGTTGGCGTTAAACTGTGCTCAGGTGTTCAGGTACTCAATAATATCTAATATCTAATACAGTGCCCTCCATAATTATTGGCACCCCTGGTTAAGATGTGTTCTTTAGCTTCTCATAAATTGAGTTTTGTTCAAAATAATATAGGACCACGATGGGAAAAAAAAGTAAAGTCCAACCTTTAACTCAAGTAAATTTTAAGGGGGAAATAAAATCCCTGACTAAGAAATAATTATTCTTCATAAAATCACCTGTTCCACAATTATTGGCACCCCTAACAATTCTTAGGAAATAAATTTAATAAAAGTATTTCTGTCACTTCTACAGTAGTTTACGAAGTTGATCAGAGTACGTAGGAACATTTAATTAGTAATTCACAACTTCCTGTTTCCCGGGGGTATAAATATGACGTGACACAGAGGCCATTTATCTTCAACATGGGAAAGACAAAGGAACATACCATTCAAGTGAGGCAGATGTGTGTTGACCTTCACAAGTCAGGCAATGGCTACAAGAAAATCGCTACTCGCCTACACCTGTCCATATCTACTGTCAGAGGAATTATTAAGAAGTTTAAAACAACTGGAACAGTGGTAAACAAGCCTGGACGAGGACGCAAGTTTATTTTGCCACCAGGCACAGTGAGGAGGATGATAAGAGAAATAAAAAGTTCTCCAAAGCTCACTGTTACAGAATTGCAACAAATGGTAGCTTCTTGGGGTCACAAAGTCTCCAAAACAACCATCAGGTGCTATCTACATGCCAACAAGCTGTTTGGGAGGCATGCACGGAAGAAACCATTTCTCACTCACAATCATAAACGCAAACGTTTGGAGTTTGCTAAGCGGTACTATGACTTCAACTGGGACCGTGTGCTTTGGTCAGATGAAACAAAGATAGAGCTTTTTGGCAACAAATGCTCTAAGTGGGTCTGGCGTAACACAAGAGCTGAGTATGCAGAAAAGCACCTCATGCCCACTGTGAAATACGGCGGGGGATCAGTGATGCTGTGGGCCTGTTTCTCTTCTAAAGGCCCTGGGAACCTTGTTAGGGTGCATGGCATCATAAATGCTCTAAAATACCAGGACATTTTAAAACAAAATCTGGTGGCTTCTGCCCGAAAGCTGAAGATGGGTCGTCACTGGGTCTTTCAGCAAGATAATGACCCTAAACATGTGGCCAAATCTACACAGAAATGGTTCACCGCACACAGAATCAAGCTCCTCCCATGGCCATCTCAGTCCCCAGACCTCAACCCCATTGAAAACCTGTGGGGTGAGCTGAAGAGGAGAGTGCAGAGGAGAGGACCCAGGTCGTTGGATGATTTAGAGAGAATGTGCAAAGAGGAATGGTCAAAGATCCCTCTTTCTGTATTCTCCCATCTTGTGAAACATTACAGGAGAAGATTAGGTGCTGTTTTGTTGGCAAAAGGGGGTTGTACAAAGTATTAACATCAGGGGTGCTAATAATTGTGGCACACATGATTTGATGTTAAATAATTATTTCTTAATGTGGGATTTTTTTCCTACTGAATAAATTCACTTGAGTTAAAGGTTGTATTTTACTCTTTTTTTCCATCGTGGTCCTATATTATTTTGAACAAAACTCAATTTATGAGAAGCTAAAGAACACATCTTAACCAGGGGTGCCAATAATTATGGAGGGCACTGTATATATATATATATATGCCAATGGAAACAGACTAAACTCAGTTATTATAAGTTGGCTTAACTCAAAAACCTCAGTATGTAAAACAGACTTAAATCATTTGAGTTTAAACAATGTATGGGTTTACAGTGTATGCATGAGACAGATAATGGAAGAATAACAGAATTTACATGGTGATTTACAGACTATTAACCATCTGATTACCCGTATTGCAGTCAATGAGCCAGATGTCAGCATGTAGCCAGCTGTCAGTGTGTGTCATTCAGAGGAAGTGCTCAGTGTTGGTGGTGTGTATTGCTGCAGGTGTTACAGCACAAGACTTGGGCAGAAAATGTAGAATCCTAGTTGGATTAATGTTTTATAAGCAGCTTCCAAAGGGAATTCCTATTACAGTGGAACCAACAACCACCAGCAAGGTACTGTATGTGCTCTCTCTCGCCTGGAGCCACTTTTATGTTTTTGTTTAGTATACTATAAATATGGCTTTCTACATGTGCCAGGCTTACAGAGGATGGGTAATGGTGGTCTTGTCACCTGCAGACTGTAAGGATCAGCACTCCACACCTTCTCCTGTACCACAGGACTCCGGAGCTGAGATGAGCGCCCTGATCATAAGCAAAGACACTCTTGGACCAAAATTATAATTGTAATGTTTATTATTGAAACTAATTACGCTAATTATTTCACTATAGCAATACTTTTTATATATTATTATTATTATTATTATTATTATTATTATTATTATTATTATTATTATTATTATTATTACTGTCCAAAGGCTTCCAAATGAGAGTACACCCTTAAAATTAATTCACTTTGACAGATTAAAAACATGCTGCCAACTAGGCTGGAATCTTCTTCTCTTCTTTTTATATTTATTTTTATTTATTTAATTTATTTATTTTTTTTTGCTCCATGTTTTGAAAATGGTTCTAGGCTACGTCTTCGTGAATAAAAAAAAAAAAACGAAAAAAAAAACTCACCCCCCCCCTCAAAAAGGCCTTAAGTTTGCTCGGCTGAAATGATCTGCTTTGACAAATTTAACAGCTCTTTTTTCCCCCTCTCCAAATGCACTTGTCACTCAGCATTAGCTCGACTCATTAATGACAATGGGAAAGTTTATCTTAGCCACACATTTAAAATCATCCTCTGCTTACAATGGGGCTCAAAAATCTTCCACAAAATAGAAGGCGGATCTACTTACACAAGCCCCCTTTTTTTGAAGTAGTGTTACTCTTTATGCCCCCGGCCGCGAACAATCTTTTCACAACAATAAAGTACATTCTTCGCTGATCAATACGCGTTATCTGTGCTCTGCTACGTCTCTATGAAGCCTCGGTGAATGGCTACCTGTGAGGCAGGCTGCTGGCGGGGTGGGAGATGGGGTCTTCAGAGATCTCCGTCGCTGCCTTAGTGCCATAAAAAAAAAAACATATGTTTCAGTGACTGCAAACACAGCGGCCTACGTCTTAATCTTAAAGAAATTATTTCTTCAAAAAAAAAAAAAAAATATATATATATATATATGTTTTGTTAATTGCAATTCCTGTGAGAGAGTAACAAGAATGGAGGATAAAATACAGCTATTTTTATAGTAGTAGTATCCTGCTTGTTTTATTAACTATTGGTTTATAAAAACTATTGGTTTAAAGACTGTACTTTTATACTTTACATTTTGTAGATAGATAGATAGATAGATAGATAGATAGATAGATAGATAGATAGATAGATAGATAGATAGATAGATAGATAGATAGATAGATAGATAGATAGATAGATAGATAGATAGATAGATAGATAGATCTCAGTGGGTGCCAAATAAAGTAGCTTAAAGCATCCATTAGAAAGGGTGTCCACAAACATATTGGACATAATTCTGCAACACTGCAATATGTTTATAGTTCAACATTCACACAATTTAAACTAGATGTTTTACATAAGTAAAATGTACATACTAGTGCTTTTAAAAAAATTGAATATCGTTGACTTTGGACTTGATAAAACACAGTGGATCAACACCAGCAGATGACAAACATGTCTATTCAAACCATCACTGATTGGTAGAAACTTCACACTAGACCTCAAGCAGTTTGGACTGTGTGTCTCTCCACTCTTCCTCCAGACTCTGCTCCCTTGATTTACAAATGAAATGTAAAATTTATTTAGTTATGATCAATGATGGTTTGAAGAGACATGTCATCTGCTGGTGTTGATCCACTGTGTTTTATTATTAAATCCAAAGTCAGTGCAGTGTTTTCCAGGAAAATCTTACAGCACCTTCTTCATGCTTCCCTCTGCTGATAACAACTTTTATAGAGATGCAGATTTCATTTTCTAGCAGGATTTGGCACACTGCCCACACTGCCAAAAGTACCACTTGGTCTTTTATAATGTTTAAATGTTTTGAGACACTGATGTTTGGGTTTTCATTGGCTGTAAGCCATAACAATAATCATCAACAATAAAATAAATAAATGCTTAAAAATGGATCACTGTGTGGTGTGTAATACATCTATGCAATATTTGAGTTGCACATTTTAAAGTGAATTAATGAAATAAAGTGACTTTTCAATGATATAAATTTTTTTTTGAGATGCACTAATATATAAAAAAATATATAAAACGTGTATTTAACCACATTCTCTACACCTACAACACTCGCTGCTCGACGTGACTAATTTGTAAACATTTCACTCCACATTCCAACAAGATGATGCTATCGCTGTGCCACGTCCCCTGATCAAGCCCCCCATCCCCCCATCTCGCCTCGCCCAAACTCCAAAAGCGCTCATCCAACAAAACAGCCAAGCCGACATTACTGGCAGACAGGGCCTTGGACGGGACGCAAGCTGTGGGAAAGTTATTTTTAACAGGAATGCCAGCGGAGACAATGCAGGAATCGCTCCTGGCTACAGAGAGCTCTATGGGTCTGGATCAAAACGCCACCTCTGGACTTCCCTTTCTGAATACGGCCCAGGCGACGGGCAGAGATTAACTGCTCCCGGTCAGTCAGAGCGAGCTCTAGCCAAAGTCATATCTAACTCTCAATCAGACAGATTTACAGCACTGCTGCCATAGAAATGGCATAAACATTAACATTTAAAACAGATAAATCTAATAAATACTCTAATATGTTCACTTTACAACCACACGCCTAACTAAAAAAAAACTAAACAAAAAATATACCACGGTGATCACAGCAAAAAGAAAAGATTAACATTAAAATACCAGTAGAATTTTTATGCGTAACACAATAAATAACCACAGTATATCGCTGCTGTCCAATGAAAATGGACAGTACCAACCAAATGGACTGAATTTGTTAAACAAACCATAATATGTTTTATATTTTAGATTCTTCAAAATAGCACCTCTTGCTTAGATGACAGTTTTGCCCATCTTGGCTGGATTTTCTCAGTCAGTTTTATGAGGTAGAGTCTCCTGGAATTCAGGCTTTCAGTTAACAGCTGTGCTTTTGGAATTAAATGGCACTGTGGCACATGTGTTTGGGTTAGCTTTTAGTCCAGCACCTACTCATTGAATTGGTTCCCCACAGAAATATCAGGCTTAAGTGCATCAAAAAGGTGCATAGTGAAGCCAAATAGCCCAAATATTTTACTAGGACTATTATCTATTATTTTGTGAATTAGGTCAGTGATGTTGGAAGCCCTGTGTCCTGGTTCTCTTAGGGTGCACATAACTAACATTGGTGGCAAACCAGCTTTCCCAACCTATATAACTTCTTAATTTAATAAATATACAGTACAGGCCAAAAGTTTGGACACACCTTCTCTTTTTCAATGCGTTTTCTGTATTTTCACGACTATTTACATTGTAGATTCTCACTGAGCGCATCCAAACTATGGATGAACACGTGGAGTTTTATGTACTTACCAAAAAAAGGTGAAATAAGTAAAAAAAAAAAAAAAAAAAAATATATATATATATATATATTCTAGTTCTAAAATAGCCACTGCTTTGCACACTCTTGGCATCATTCTCTCAATGAGCTTCAAGAGGTGGAAACCTGAAATGGTTTTTCAACAGTCTTGAAGGAAGGAGTTCCCAGAGGTGTTTATTAACACTTGTTGCCCCTTTGCCTTCTTCACTCTGTGCTCCAGCTCACCCCAAACCATCTGGATTGGGTTCAGGTCTGGTGACTGTGGAGGCCAGGTCATCTTTTGTTAAGTACATAAAACTCCACATGTGATCGTTCAAAGTTTTGATGCTTCAGTGAGAATCTACAATGTAAATATCAGTAATGAAAATAAAGAAAACGCACTGAATGAGAAGTTGTGTCCAAACCTTTTGGCCTGTACTGTACTTAAACCAGCCAGGCTGTTTTATGTGTAATTATTAAGTATCACCACCCTACTGACAGATCCTAACAGTACTACAGGGGATTGTTCTCCAGAAAGCTTTCAGAAAACATACCGAGGCTGGAACACGACTTCACACTCACTAAAACACTTGTTCCTTCCAGTGTGAGAACATTCATCAGCTAAGAACTTAATTGTTGAAAGCAGACAGAGACAAGAACCGTAATGCAGAATAAGGAGACAGTCTCTTTAGTCTGTTCACGCCTTTCATAAGCATGCTCTCGCTTTCTCTCCTTCACTCTCCTTTGCTCTCTCTCTCCTCTCAATTAGTCCAAAATTGGAATTCACTTAAGCAGTCATCTGACTTTAACCACTCCAAATGGCACCTCACTGAGTCTTGTGTAATGCTTGTGAAAGAACACAAGAGAAACACGCTCTGGATTTAAAGCCACAACTTAAAACCCATCTCTCTATCTCTCTCTCTCTCTCTCTCTCTCTCTCTCTCTCTCTATCTCTCTTTCTCTCTCTAACCCTTCCTCCCACTCTGCTCGGCTCGCCTCGTCTCGTCTCGTCCTCATGTCTCTTCTCATCTTTCCTTCCATCCTCCCCTCCTTTTCCTCCCTTCTCTTCCCTGCGCTCTTCCTCCCTGTCTCTCGGCCGACTTGCCCCTCCATCCACTCTTCCCCGCGCCGCTGCAGCCTGGCAGGCCGATGCCAACATGCTTCAGGTTAGATCGCAGCCAATAGGAGAAGGGATGGCATGACAGCGTCTGACAAAACAGCTCAGGGAAGAGCACTATTGCAGGTGACATGAACCTGAACTGGCGACCCAAGTTCCTGCAGCCAGGCCTCCAGCACGGGCTCCTGACAGTATAAATTGCAGGCAATTTGTTCAGGATTAGACTACGGCAAATTTTACAGCGTGCTATTAAACCAGACATATCTAGGTGCTATATTCAACCATATACATGTTAAAATATTTCCTGTACACTGGATGTTTGTTTCAATTTACTGTATTTTAAGGCTGTAAGGCGCACTTGATTATAAGACGCATTTTAGGAGACAATAGTAAGGAACAAGGGTGTCACCATGTTTCCCTTCTAATTTTAGCAGGTTTTGCCTGGGGGCGCCTAAGTAAACAAAAGTGTAAATTCTTAAAAAAAAACATTTTCTTTCAAAGTTAAACAAGTGCTGGATATTAATCTGCACATAATTATGTCCTGGAAACTTTTTATTTGGGTGAATAGAGCGCTTCCATTTATTTACAGTGAGCTTTGATTTACAGTATTGTAGTGTGATTAGCAGCAAGCGCTAGTAGTGGTTAGCGAATAATGCTAATGTGCATGTGCAAAACAGTTGGGCAGGGCTAAATTGTAGGGCCAATGGGTGAAATGGGATTGGGCCTAACTCTGCGATCACACTGGCGTGTGAAAAATCGCTTGTGTCACCCCACGCTTGTCTCTTGTGGGTGTGTCTAAGGATGTTTGCACTGTTGTGAGTGGGCCTGTATCAGCATGGCCTGTTTGCATGCTAGCAAGCTACCTATCTAGCTATCCACTAGTTTCTTCCATGCTTCATTTCCTTTCATTTCCAAAATGCCCTGTATTTGTGCAAAAATACATCATATACACTGCAGAAACATTGATTATAAGCCTCTCTGCTAGGTTCATATACTCTTCACTGGTGATATGAATTAAGTACGGTAGGATTAAAAAAAGTTCACAAAGCAGATTCCCGGATTAAGGGATTTCCCATCTATCTAAAATTCTCATCTATCTAGCGTCTACTATTAGCCTTCACTTAAAGCTCCACTAGGTAGGATTGAGATTTTGTGCTCGTGGGCTCCCCCTACAGTTGTAGAGTGTAATAAATGTTTCAGGCGGATTAGTTTCTCTTTCTCGTTTTCTGGCTTTCACAGACATATTCGGTCTCTTTCCAGCTTCTGCCAGAGTGTCTGTATGTTAGTTAGTAAAGAATGAACCAGTAGTCCTTGTAGAACTGAACTAAAGGTCGGAAAGCAGGTCGCAGTTCTCGCGAGCATTGGTCGCGGCCGCCTCGAAAAACAGACAGAGTCTGGTTTGAGCTCAGAGGAGCTCCAGCACAGAAACGAGAGCACCGCTGTTCCTCCTATTACATCTCAATGCAGCGCTGCAGAGAGTTTCAAGCTGTAATTTTATTTCTTTAAAAAGATCAAAAATCAAGGAAATCCTACCTAGTGCTGCTTTAAATTTGAAGATTAACTCACGTCACATTAGGATGAGCGTGCTGACCAGTGTTCATCACCTGTTTTTTAGTAGTCGACTAATCTGATGATTATTTTCTCGATTAGTCAATTAGTCAATTAGTCACCAATTATTTCTGATGTCTTCCATCTCTAAAAAAACAAGAGAAACAGCTAAACATGAGATTTAAAAGGTATTTAAATGTCTAGATGTTGTTTAAATGTGGTAAATCCAGATATTTAGTGAGTAAATATGTAATCTGTTGTGTTTGGGCACTTTTGGAGACACAGACTATAGTTAAGACTATAGTGTAAACTATGTGAAAGAGCTATTTACCCATCTCCCATTGTGCTTCTGTCCCCAGCACTTTGTGTAATGCTTGACTGTTACAAAAAATAATGATTAGTCGACATTGAAATTTGTAGTCGACACATTTTAATTAATTGACATTGTCGATTATATCGACTAATCGTTACAGCTCTACTATTTTATCTGTTAAACATGGTGGTGGGGGTGTTCTAGAGGGATATTTCCACACATATTTTTATTTTGCTTCGGTTTATATCCCAAGATCTCCCAAAACATTCAATGATGTTGAGGTCTGGATTTTGGGAATTCATTCCACTGTTGGTGGAATATAGCAGTGATTTAAGCAGTCAGATTTTTTGTTGTTGCTTTTTTGCACTAAGAGCTTCTTGATCTGGATTTTTTGAGCTAGATTTTAGCTTTTACAAAAAATAAACAAATAAATAAATAAATGAATAAACATTATGACACAAACAGAATATTGTGAAGATGTCCTCATACAGACAATCACTAACGAAAATACATCATATTTCAACATCCTACAACCTACACTGCCACACGCATTACTACTACTGAGACAAAGAGCTGACAGCATTAAAGACCTCCTCACCTGTCTTATTCCAAAGCCTCTTTAAGCACTCCTTTAATTACGCTCGACAGTTTTGTATCCTCTGCCTCGTTTTAGTCCTGCCAGAACAGAAGAGCGAGACAACGCGGCGTGAGGGACAGGGAAGATACCTTAAACCCTCTTCAGCAGACAGCTCCTGACCGAGGCGAAGGTTAATACTGTCCTCCAGCTACTGCCTGCACGAGGCCTAATGACAGCATATCAACCTTCACCTGAACTCTACCAGTCTGACACAAAATATGTGAGCCGAGCCAAAACGGAGCGTCACACACTGCAGGGCTTCTATATTCTAAATATACTGCAGATATTCTCAATATATAAGCAGAGGTGAGGGGAAAGGAGTTGCATTTAGAGCTGATATCACAATATGTTTCATAATTTTAGTTAATACTACAGAGGTACGATATGAGTACTTTTTTGTACTCAAAGGTACACTCTTCATAATTGTACCCTCAAAGGTAGAATATTGGTCTTTACAGGGTCAGATTTGTTCCCTCTGAAGTACAAAGTCATTTCTAACAGCAAAAAGTACAAATTTGTACCATTTAACCTGCAGCCAAAGGGTACATTCAGTATTTTGTATCACTGCACTAATAATCAATATATGTTTTAATTGAACATTTTTTTATTTGAAAGCCAGATACTTATGGATCATCAAGTTTTTGAGCCACATTTAGTTGATGATTTTTATAATCTTTACTGGCACAAAAACCATGGGTACAAAAAAGGACTTTCACTGAAAGGTACTTTTTTGTACCTCAATATAAGGTACAGCCCCAGCGACAAGCTTTGTACCCTTTTAAGTACAATCTGTACTTATTTTTCTTAGTGTGTATGTTTCAATTTCGAGATCGATATGAGCTGTATAGCCACTGCTCTTGGTTTATGTAAGCACATGCAACAGAGCAATAGAGCTGGGTGATATAGTAAAAATATTATATCACAATACTCTGGTGAAAAACATATAGGCTGCATCCAGAAACCCCAAAAGTGCCTCCTTTTTCCTACCGCTCTTCCTCCTTTCCTCCGTGACCCGGAAACTGATTTTGTGACGCCATCTTGCCGCCTGTCCGAAAACCGCAGGAGACGAAAGAAGACGCTTAAAATCCTCCTCGGAGAGGCTTCCAGCGGAGGATACATCAGAGCATCCTACTCCAGAAGACTTTTAAGGATTTTCGAATTACATCACTGCATCCACGCCAACAGAACACGCGAAAATGGAAAAGGCAACGCCCAAATATACGTCATAAGCGTATTAATTAACTTAGTTCCCTCTAAGTGCCTTCAGTCAAGACCCCCAAGAATTCAACAATTAGCACAGAGACAGCAGAGACACACGGTCGCCTTCAGCAGCAAACAGCCTCCAACTGACCTCGCTCACGTACTGGACCTGTCAGTCTTCTGTCACGCTGCACGCTCAAACTAATTAAGCTACAACATTTACCGAAACCTGTACAAAGCAGTTTGTGAGCAATACTGTGATCAAAACGGCACAATACACAGACACACAAACTTACCTACACACATGTCTCACTGTATCTGCTGACTTTAACTCTGTGTTACGTTAATCTTGTTGTCCGTCGAGCCTCAATTTAAACTACAGAATAGCGCATAGAGGCAATGTGATGGGATTCGGTCATAGGTTGCCGGATCTGAACCCTCACTGGGGGGATTCTGACAATAGTTGCAAAGTCTGAAGAGACACATGTGAGATCATACAGGAGAGAAGTTGTTGGGTTTATGGTAAGATCAGCTGCAGTACTCGCATACTGTTTTTATTATTCATTGTGTTTTACTGCATATGATAAATCAAATATAATTTATAATCAGAGTAAAATGAAAATTACAGATTAACATCTATTATTAATAAGATGATTACTAAAATATTAAAAAATTATCTTGCAGTTTTGCATTTTGTGAGTTTCAGTCAAATAATATATTTTTAATCTGACACTCACCATCAGTGTGTAGTGATTCCCCTGGGCCACCTTAGAAATAAATCAAGTTCCCCTTTAGTTGTAATAACTTTATGTTTTAATTTAAGCTAACTCAAGTTTTCATTCCCCATTACTTATAAAAATGTAGGCCAATTGGCTGCCTTAAAAAAGTTAAGTAAACTTAATTTATCCGGTCTTACAGTATAACAAAAATAAAAATGTTAAATTAACTTCCCTTTTAGTTGTAATAACTTGATGTTTTAAGGGATGCTAACTTAAGTTTTCATCACCCATTAATTAACTTTTTTAAGGCAACCAGTCTCCTCAATTTTTTTTTTTTAATATAAATTCAACTTATCCTGGATTACAGTGTATCACTAACGCCTCTTGGAAAAAAAAGAAACATAGATGGGAGGGAGGAGGGAATCAACCAAAACATAATTAATGACATCAATGATCATCGCCCTGAAGCTACAAACCCAAAGTCTCATGCAACTTAGAGCAACAGCAGCAACACAATACAAAAAAAATCACATGAACATTTTTTTTTAGGTGAAAATCACCTGCAGTTAGCATTCTAGGGTTAAATATTGTTTATTGATTTAATATCCAAGCAGATTGCTAGAAACCAGCATTTTGATCCAACCGATTCAACCCCACAACCACGGGCACCACCTCTAGAAACATACGCCAAGACGTGTGACCATCCTCTCGGTCAAACGATCAGAAAATCAAAGGCAATCGGTCTGACTGGAGGCCGGCCTTAATGCCCCCTGATTGTGGAGCTGTAAGCTGGTTTTGTGTGAGTACTCAGGAACGCTGTGGCTTTAGCAGGAGGGAGATTAGCAGTCCGGGTTTGGCCTCCAATCCTTTGCCTTTGCCGATGCCTGCAGGCCCTTTGAAGTGGGCCCATCATACCTGGCATTGCAGCAGTGAGAACTAGTGCAGTGTCAGCTCTAATCAGTTTGCCTGTCTGTACATGGGGAACCCAGGCTCATACTAATTGGCCCAATTGAGGATTATACCCTTCTGCAGCAGATTCAGGACAATCATTTAGTCAAATGGGCCTTTTTTTATCTCTCACTCATTAAGATTCCTATGTTCTTTTTTTTGTTTTTTTGGAGGTGATGGGATTAGAAAGAATATTCCTTAAGCATTTATTATTATTATTATTATTATTATTATTATTATTATTATTTTTATATTAAAGTTTGCCAGAGATGTGTTTTCTTTAATATTTTATAAAATAAGTAAATAAAATGTTTAGTAAATGTATGTGTGTATGCTGATGATGTTACGCCCTCGCTATGTTTTCCTGTGTTTTCCCCGTTTCCTAGTGTGTTTCTCTAGTACTTTTCCTTCACGTGTGTGTAATTTGTAGCTCCGCCCCTTCCCCAGGTGTTCAGTGTTTCTTGTTCCTATTTATAGCACAGTTTAGTCCATGTTTAGCCGTCGGTCTTTGCACCTTCCCCCGTTGTCTGTCACGTCACGTTATTGCTTTCTCCACGTTTCATATTTACTCGCTCTTGTTTATTGTCATTCACGTTATTTCTAGTCACGTTTATTTCCTGTTTGTTTCTTTGTTTATTTTGTATATATTTACTCATTTATCCTTTGTATATATTCCCTAGCCCTGTTTTGTACTTATCTGTTTAGTTTAGCTCTTTGTTTGTTTTCCCTGTTTGTTTATGTATATATATTTATTCGTTATTCCCCTGTTTGTTTATTTGTTTATTTGTTATTTATTAAACTCATGTAAATCCGCCTCCCGTCTCATCCCCGCGTTACAGATGACAACATGTTGAACTTACCCAGTAACAGAACTAAATTCTCAAATATTCACAACATTCAACTTAATAGCTCAATAAACAGACCAATAAAAGATCAACCCTACCTTACTCCAGGATATTTAAATACTTAAAAAAAATTGAACTTTTTTTTTGTCAGTCCCCAATCTCAGTTTCAATCACTAAAACAGTGCTAAAATCATAGAACTGAATCCATGTGTTGTTCAAAACCCAGGGCAAGTGAGTCTAACGGATTACTCTCATTTTCTGGCAGTGCACCTGCGTGTTTACAGTACTTAATAGTCGTGTAAATCACAATCACAAATCTCACAATTTTTTTTCTCAGAAATCAGATCATTTTTCTAATTAGCAAAAAAAAAACAGTTTTAGCTCTTATTTTTTAAGTATTAAAAGTGTTACTGCTTTGCTTTCATTACTGACTTTTATTTTGAAATGGTTCCTGTTTTTTTTTTTTTTATTTGTATTAGTGGCGTTTTATATAATTTGGGTGTTTTTCCTTGATTTTACCAAATTGAAAACCTCTGGAATATAATCAAGAGGAAGATGGATGATCACAAGCCATCAAACCAAACTGAACTGCTTGAATTTGTGCACAAGGAGTGAGTAGCATAAAGTTATCCAAAAGCAGTGTGTAAGACTGGTGGAGGAGAACCTGATGCCAAGATGCAGGAAAACTGTGATTAAAAAACAGAGTTATTCCACCAAATATTGATTTCTGAACTCTTAAAACTTTATGAAAATAAACTTGTTTTCTTTTTATTATTTGAGGTCTGAATCCTCTGCATATTTTTTGTTATATATAGATATATAGAGAGAAATATTCAATTTTCTTTTTTCTGGCAGTTGTTGTTGCACTATGTTAAAATATACGTGTTAGTTACGTATTGCAGGTCTTCATTTAAATTTTTTAAATAGCCCAAATATATTTTTTATTGCATTTCAATTAAAAAAAGCTAAAGAAAAGTACATAACTACAAATAGATTTAAATAGCATTTTAACATCCTATCAGACATACCTTCAAAGCACATTAGTGTTCAGTATAAATATATAAATATTTTCATGCTCATTTATTTATTTTGATCAGGCCTAGCTCTCTTCAAACTCATTTGGAGTTGCAGTGAGAAGCAAAGAAACACAGAGAGAGAGAGAGAGAGAGAGAGAGAGAGAAAGACAGAGAGAAAGAGAGAGAAACGATCAGACAGACAGGCATACAAACAGGTAGATAAACAGATGGCTAGAGAGTGAGAGTGAATAAGAAATAGGCTTGAACAAAAGAGGAAAAGCAGCAGCGTGCTGAGAGGAAATGACTCTACACTGTGACTCTCACTAAAACACTTGTAAATAATGCATCTGTTAAAACTTGAATCTTAGCAAAGCTTTTTTCATACAGCGGGAGACGTTAATGTAACAGCCGAAGCTATTTACAATTCATGATGCCTCATAAAATTCAGCAGGGGGACAGTAGGTCGCGTTTGTAATGTTAGGCACAATTAGAAAACCTGTTAAAGCCAATAGACAATCAGTAATAGAATGCATTGTAATTACAATGTGCCGTAAAGCACTAAAAGCTTGCAGGTCTTCAAAAGCTGCTTTAGAAGCAGTAATGAAAGCCATAATGGAGTCTAAAGCTACTGTATTCTCCTTTAATTTACAAACAAAACCAAAGCTTCCATTCTTAGTAGTTTCAAACACATGATATATGTCCAAATGTTTGTGAACACCCTTTTTTAATGAGTGCATACTTTAATGCAACTTAACGTTGCACCCATTGCTGAAGCTTGGTTAGTTGCTGCATAAAAGTACTGTCAAGAGTATAGGACTCTTCGGATCAGAGAAACTTGAACAGTACAGTACCAGACAAAGGGTTGCAACTACCTTCCCATTTATGAGATGTTTTTTTTCTTCTTATATTTTATTGGTGTCAATCGATTATTTAATTTATTACAACAATATTCTGTGATTAACTGCAATTAATCATACTTGTTTAAATGTAAGAAATGTAAAAAAAGAAACATTTTTTTCTACCTTTTTAGAAACATATCAGCTTGGCTGTATGGATTTCTGAATTAGAACTTAATTAGCTGAGTATAAAAGATATAAAACACCTGTAGATATAAAACACCTGTAGTTGGTTATTAGGTTTCTATGGTCCAGATCAGTTGATGAGTTTGTATATTTGGAGTGTTTTCTCCCTCTGTTTGGTTTGGTTTCACACAGGCACAAAGCTAAACACCAGAGATGGAGGAAAATGCAGAAAAAAGAGTAAATACAGTATTAGCAATGTGTTTAATATATGGAGGCAGCTTAGAACCCAGAAGGAATACAAGACAGAGGCTAGACAGAACTGGACAACAAAACAATGAGCTTCAACTAGGGTAAAGTAACTTTAGCAAGGTCATTTACAGTATCACAACCATTAGTAAGAGTGTGTATTTGAATTAATTTTAACATTAATTTTAACAAGTGATTGCATACAGTATATGTTCGAGGATAATGGACTTAGCTTTGGCCAACAAATCCAGCATAGCATCAAGTTAGCTAACAGTTGACATAGTTCTATAAAATCCTCATGACTTGCTATAAATTGTAAATTGGACTGTGGTAGCCGTTATACATACTTACTGTCATTTAGTACATATTGTTCATGCAGGCTTAATAATATATCGTCGGTGTCCAATGAAATACACTTATCTCCATTTTTGTCGATTTTTAGTTTACTACATAGGTTGAACAGACAGACTGTCCCTTACACTGTGCCAAAATTTCTTGATGAACGGACCAATAGAAACTCTTCAAAATGACCTGAAACAAACTCTTTTTACATTGACTTTCATTGAAAGTTTACAAGGTTTTTTCTCTCTCCTGTAAAGTTGCTGCTTTGGAGATAAGTGTTTTTCATTGGACAGCGACGGATATTATATTTAACATAGCAATACAAATGCATAGCATTTGGAGCACCAGTAATGTAGCACATTTTAAGACTGACCTGCCTTTTTATGACCACAATAGATTTATTTTTGTTGGATTTCATAAATTTATCATGCCTCAAATGACTGATAAAGACACTTCCAACTGCAATGTTAGCTCTTTATTAAACATACAACATATTGCACCCATCAGTGACGACCACGGACAGGCTGGCATGGGCAGGAGTAGCAGCAGCACCACGACCACCACTGACAGCAGACATCAAGAAAGGATGGAGGCCCTTAAGTCTCTTAATCAAGTGGTCAGCTCAAGAGGCCGTAGGGTCAGCACAGGGCCACAATGGTCATTTGAGGGTGAAGTCCCAAACACCAAAGCAGTGCCAACCCAATACAGCCACCAGCAAGTGAAAAGAGGGAGGTGGGGGGGAAGAGTATGCTAATTACGCACGAATAGAAGCCCATTCTTATGTGAAACGGGGCCGGGCCCTAAGCCTCTTTACTCCCCGAGGACGATCAAATGGGACAGAGTCGTCAGTGCTGCCCCCTGGTTTCATTATCTTGTCTCTGTTACATTGACGGGGACAGATAAGTACCACGTCACCCGGAGACCCTCCTGTGTCCCGGCACGTTTGATCTTTCACGCTCGGCCGCTCCAGGCCAGGCGACTTAATCTGGACCCGGGGACGAGATGAGACGGGATAGGATGGGATGGTCAGGGGTTTTAATAATATACCTCAAAATTAGGCCCAATCATAATCAGACTGATCAGATTACTGTGTATAATTATAGTCATTTTAACAAAATCTGGGTAAAAGTAAAGAAGTATTACTACAGTCACCCTATAAGTAACAACATCAGGACAACATTTGTTTATTAGTTATGATCGGGGAGCAACTATTGGCATCAAATCTGTCTCTCTTCCTCTCTCTCCATCTGTCAAACAAGATGCTAATGACATGTTAGCAATGGTAAATAAGCCCAGCTACAGACATGCTAAAGCAGTGTTAGCAATGTTGGATAAGCCTGGTCGGTGTCATGCTAACACTTTGAGCAATGTTGAATAAGCCCAGCTACAGACATGCTAAAGCAGTGTTAGCAATGTTGGATGAGCCTGGTCGCTGTCATGCTAATGGCGTATTAGCAAAGAGACCAGTCATTGGCATTCTTACAAGGCCATATTAACAATGTTAGATGAGCCTGGTTACCGTCATAGTAGCACATTCAGAGAAAGGTTGCATGAGCCTAGTCACAGGATGCTAATGTGTAAATCGTTAGCAATGGTGGATGAGCCTGTTTGCCTGCAATATAAAGGTGTGTTAGCAATGTTGGACAAAGCCAGGGATGAGGCTGGTACTGTAGCTGGCATAAAATCACACAGTCCGCCATTTTTGATGAAGTTAGCTAGTATACTTTGCTTCCCAAGTTACCATATATATGGTAACTATATTGGTCCCAATTAAGCACCTAAAAAAATGGAAAAAAGAAACTGTAACCGGGCTAACAGTTTGCACTAGTGCAGAATTATAGTTACTCAGAGTAACTATTACAACAAATAACAATTTAACTGCACAAATGCTTGATTAAGCAGATGAGAATTTCACATATATTTGGGAATTTAGTTGATTTTTCATTAGGTTTTTCATGGGTTCTCCAGTAAAGGCACTTGTTCTACATAGAACAAGGACACCCTAAAGAGCCATTTGAATGCTTAAATTATTAAATGATACTCTGGCTAACACAAGAGTTTGTTATATTCCAGGAAAACCTATAAAGAACCTACACATTTTCTACAAAATCACATTGACATAAGGCACACCTTCAGCCCGTCCTTATTTTTAGCGTTATCGAATTAAGACGCCACCTTATTCAATTTGTTTGTGAATCTTTAACACCCATACAAAACCCGTGATAAGACTGACAACATGAGAGCTAACTTTCACAGCATCCCAGGCCTCCAGGGATGCTACTGCATTCACATGCACACACACACACACACACACACACACACACACATTCCCCAGGACTGGCTTTTTCGAGAGGATCCCCCAAAAGATGCTGTAGAGAAAAGCCCAGCACAGCCTTTAAGATGCTACCTCTGGCCACCCACACCAGCTTAGGAGCCATTATAAGCCTCTAATGCTTCAATAAAAGAGAGATTACTGACTGAGAGTGAATACAATCAGGGGCCGAATGATCTCAACCCACTGCCCCCTTACAGCACGCAGAAGCAAGCAAACAAACCTGCGCATGCTGGAGAGTTCGGCCTCTCCAAACACTAACCAGATATTTATGACCAATTAAACCTCATCATGCAGAGATGACCACGACAAGTGCTAGATAAACGAGTAACTTGTAGAAGTGACTTGTGGCGGAAACGACTATTTGTTCAGTCTCGCCACTTTATAACCTCTCAAATGATGGACAAACAAGTCATCTTTACTCTTTCATTCTCTGCAGCATCAGGCAGCTAATCACATTATTTAAAGTCATTTATCTCTGCTTATGTAACACAGGTTAGCACATAAAATCTGGATAAAACAGACAGAAGTAATTAAAAAAAAAAAACAATAAACCTTTGAAGCATGGGTCCCACTTTATAGTAAGTGTCCCTAAGTACTATGTAGTTACACGATAACAATACAGTGTAACTACTGAGGAAGTACACATTGTTACAGATTAACTACAGAGGTACAGGTTATGTAATTACACATGCGTATTAAGGTCAATTTTGACTTGTGTAAGTACACATGTGTACCCGGGTAAGTGTACTTACACAAGTGATAGACACAAGTGATATCTACACATGTGTAACAACGTGTGTGTACTTACATATATGTGTAATATATGTGTGTGATAAGTTGAGTATAAAATTATCCAACAGCTATTGTCTGGTATGTAATTAGGGCTGATTGAGTACACACACGTTGTTACACATGTGTAAGTGCACTTGCTCTATTACATGTGTAAGTGCACTCCCCCTAGTACACAAAGTCAAAATTAACCTTAATACACGTGTGTAATTACATAAGCTGTTCCTCTGTAGTTAATCTGTAACAATGTGTACTTCATAAGTAGTTACACTGTAGTTACACGGATTGTTACCGTGTAACTACATAGTACTTTTGATACTTATTATAAAGTGGAACCGAAGCATGTAGTTGAGAACTTCTAAGCTAGTTTAAAGAATAATGCTTCGTACCAGATTTCTCCTGGAAGCCTTCAGGCAGCACCTCCAGTGGATGTGTTCAATTTCATCACCAACTCACCTTTTTAAGAATTACTAAGCACCAATCATCTAAAGAGGGAATTGATGATAGGCATTGGGACTATAAATTACTAAAAGACTTCACCTAACATTTATGAAAAAATGAAATGTTATTTACTGTACTTTAGTATTGCAAGTGGTTTGAGTAAGATGTAGTACTGAAGTACTGGAAGTAAAAGTACAGTACTGTGTTATTACTGTACTTATTACAAAAATCAGTGCAATGTTCTCAGAGTGAAAGAACAGCAGTCTTCTTATAAGATTAGATTGATCCCAGTGACAGTTCAGAACATCTACCGCTCTGGCTTTTGTGATAATGTGGGTTTAGGATGATTCCCAACATTTTTATAATTGTAAGGAGTAACAATGCAGCACATAAACCAGTAGATACAGATCCAGTATTTTATTACTTAAGTACAGTAGTGAAGTAAAAATAATACTCCAGTAGATACAGATACAGTATTTTAGTACTTAAGTACAGTAGTGAAGTAAAAAATAATACTCCAGTAGATACAAATCCAGCATTTTAGTACTTAAGTACAGTAGCTAAGTAAAAATAATACTCCAGTAGATACAAATCCAGCATTTTAGTACTTAAGTACAGTAGCTAAGTAAAAATAATACTCCGGTAGATACAAATCCAGTATTTTAGTACTTAAGTACAGTAGTAAAATAAAAATAATACTCCAGTAGATACAGATACAGCATTTTAGTACTTAAGTACAGTAATGAAGTAAAAATAATACTGCCCTTTTCACGCATTCAGCTAAAAATCTGGTGCGTTTTTGCTATTTGTTTTATTAAATTTGCTAAACATTTGGTGAAAAATAATTGTTAAAAATAATCTATTTAATAATAGAGACATTTTAATAATAATTCACTGAAAGAGATTTTATTTAATAATTTAATAGTCATTATTTTTTGAGGTTGCGGCACAACTTCAGTGAATAAGAAACCTGCCAAAAGTGTGTGTGTGTGTGTGTGTGTGTGTGTG